>NW_014555734.1:541322-649297 GCF_001313825.1 Dinoponera quadriceps
ACAATTCATTAGCATACTTAAACAGTTTGATAGGTTATATTTAAGGCAAGCTCCCTAACTCTTCAATTTAAATAAAATAAAAAGAAGCAAAATGTCAACAAGGTTATAAGCATATAGAAAACTCCCGTCTATTAAAAAAAAATAACCATATCAACCTTTATTTTAACAAAAAGCACTTTTTCATAAAACATATTTTTCTCGTTTAATTTTTTCGGAAAATAACAACGCCATAAAAAAATAAGAAATGAAATCTCATTTTCTTACATTTTTGTATGTAATCAACATATAAATAATAATAACAAAGTTATTAACAAAAGAAGTTGGAAAGTTTGAAATTCCAGTTTACTCATTAAAAATACTTGTCGTGATAGTCACAACATTAGAAGGTACTCAATGAAACGACGAACTTTACGCAAATTCAAAATTACGTAGAGAGATCATTTTCTATCCGATGAATATATAAGATAGAGTAACATTGAGTATAATTTTTATTCACGAAGAGAGGTTGGATTTGATTAGATTAACAAGTAAGAAGGGGCGAAGCTTCTCCCCTATGGTTATCTATATCACGATTTATAGATGTCTCACATTCCTGAGTATCTTTACTTGAATAAATAGATGGATGTTAGATTATAATAAAAAAAAGTAATTTATGTGTATGCGAAACGAGAGTTTTAATAATATTTGGATGATCTAATGCAAGCCTCGACAAGAAATGCAACTTTCAGCCGGATCTCGGAATGCATACCCACTTTCCTCTCCTTGTCGGCCGCGACATAGCAGCTGACCGCATAATTAAGGTTCACGACGCTCTGTGTCAGAAGCGGCTAAACCATGAATACAATCAGGTCGGACCCTCTCCCATATCACAAATAAGTATCTCGTGTCAAATTTACATGTAATAGAATTGAGGAGATACATATAACATAATGTTATATATATAATGTTATATATATAATGTATATATATAAT
The DNA here is from genome assembly GCF_001313825.1 of Dinoponera quadriceps. Classification (NCBI taxonomy): domain Eukaryota; kingdom Metazoa; phylum Arthropoda; class Insecta; order Hymenoptera; family Formicidae; genus Dinoponera; species Dinoponera quadriceps. Next base: position 542,295 of record NW_014555734.1, read on the forward strand.
GTTATATATATAACTTTTTCGCGTAATCGTATTATTTTATATACTAGCATTGATATAGCAGGGGATCCTAATTCATTCTATTTATATTTTGCTACTTCTGACACAGAGCATCGTGAGCCTCAGTTACGTGCTCGGTTGCTAAATCACAGGCAGCAAGGAGGAGAAATGGGCTTACATTCCAAAATCTGGCCGAAAGTTACATTTCTTGCCGAGGCCTGTTCTATAATATGTGCCAAAGTATAATATATGTCAAAGTTATTGAGAGTGGGTGTCAAAGTTATTGGGAGTGGGTCTCCTATTCATCATATTTAGCCAGTTTCCTAATGAACTAATAAATTTCAAGATTTTAGCAAAATATATTTGAATTATAACTATTGTCTTATACCAAAATCTTGAAGAACATTAATTAAGTCGAATAATTAAAATTTATTAATTAAAACTTTTGGAAAATTAGGCATTTCCGCAATTTCGTACCAGTAGCTTCAATTACATTTAGTAAGTACTACGTATTTGTAAAATTTCATCAAAATCAGAAGTGTGTAGTATAGTAAAGTCTTATCAAATTATGTTGTTATTTAAATTTCGTTATTTAATATTTGTTATTTAAATTAATATTTGTTATTAATATTTGTTATTTTTTGTTATTTAAAATCAGCTAACACGGGCACATGTGTATGTGTGTATTTGTGTTATTGTGTAAAATTTAATTTAACGAGTAGTTTTTTTTCAAATCGTTACTGATATTAGAACGATGTGTTACAAAAAAATAACTGGTTCAATAATATTTCTATTATTACATATAGATAGTAATTTGTGAGTTTTCGATGACGCGTCACGTTTTGCCTAGCAGTTGGTCTAGAAGCTATTGTTAGTGGATTAGCGACTGGCTGGGCATCGCCGTATTTAGCACAATTAACATCGGCTGAAGTGGACATTCCATTGAGGCTAACCGATACCGAAGCATCCTGGGTGGCGTCCTTTCTAAACCTCGGACGTTTGATCGGGGCACTCCTTGGTGCTTTTTGCCAAGGTAAGCGTTCTTCACCACTCTTCATCAAAGGCAAGATATTCATTGATCAAAAGTTTTAGAAGACTTAACAAAGTGGATCGCTTTATCTCGATTAGGCTGGTCCTTTGGGTCCTTTCTGTTACATCTCGACATAACTTAACAATATTTCTATTTAATGTCAATATAATTTGTACACAGATTATTATTTTATTATTTATGTATTATATATTACATATTAATAACTTTATATCTCTTATTGTTAAATAAATTATTCTCTTATTAAAACTAAATTCTATACTTGGTACGCGTTTGAAGAAAGATTGTTAAATTATACGCGAGGATATAATAAAATTTTATTCATATCAGACTCAGTAGGTTAGTAGATTTTTCCAATCTATCGATTATTTAATCTCCAAGGCCGATTTAGATTCGAAACAACCTAGATCCTCTTTCGATTGAAGCAAGCGATATCTCGCGACCTAAGAACAAGCCAGCCACGACTCAGTGAAAATCGGAAATAAATTTTTGCTTCTTGACAGTAGAGGCGGAATATCGTGAAAAAATGAAGTTAAACAATTTTTAGAGCCTTTTAAAAAGGTATATTTTTGAAATCTTAGATCATCACGATCTTGATATTTTTGAAGTCTTGTAACATAGTCTTGTAACATAGGAATTTTTACGTTTTTCGGATATTTACTAATTGTAGTTTTTGCATTCTGAGACCTCCACTGCTAATTCCAATTATTTATGTCCCAATATTTACCTAAAGGTGTCCTTGTGACGCGCTCCACCGTGAAGAAGAGAATAATCTACGAAACACTTCGGTGCGAAGTTAACGAAAATAATAAACGACTTCTTACATCCTTGAAGATCGAGCCGCAGTTCTGAGTTGTGGTGATCTTGTTCTCAGGATGACATGTCTCTAACACGTGTCACGACACAATCCTTCAGAATTCGTTGGACGAAAGAGAGTACTGCTGTTGTCGGGATTGCCGTTAGCCTCAAGCTGGATTTTCACTATCTGCGCCACTTCGGTTACATGGTTATATTGGTCCAGAATCTGCTCTGGAGTTGGATCGGGCATGATGTGGCCCGCGATGTCCTTGTATCTAGGCGAAATTGCTAATCCTACCATTCGAGGCTCACTGGTAATTTGCAAGAGAAAAAATTAAGAGAGAAAATCAATTTTCTAATTTTTCTATATTAAGCTTCGTTGCATACTTTTTCCCACTCTCTTCGCTTTTTTTTATATTCTCCTTAAAATCTCTACACAAATCATTAGACAATACTTTTATATCTCATTGTTTTTCTAAATTTTCAATTCTTTTCGATCACATTAAACGTTTTATAAATTATTTTTATTTAAATCTATATAAATGCCTGTCATGTCATTGCATTCTCGAAACTGTACTGTCCTTTTTTTTCCTAAGTTAACGCGTCATTTCCGGATTCTTTTTATATTTTCCATATTACTTTTTTCCTTTCTGCGTAAGTCGACGGATCATTGTATTTTTCAAAAATGTTAGAATTTCTTAACTATAGAAAAATAACATGTTCAAATAGATCAATCAAATTTAAAACAGACGTCACGAGTTAACATTTAATTGTAATACCTTATTAGAGCAATATATAAGAGATTTATATGATTAAGGATATTAAAATATATAGCAATAAAAACGGAATCACTCGCAAGGTTACGGCTGTCGTTCGGCCGATACTCTCAGTATTAAAACTTTATTTTTCTCCTAACAATTAAAATAAGTTACAAGAAAAGCGATGGAAACGCTGATAATGAATTAGAGAATAATATTAATATTAAATTGTTAATTTTTAACAGCTCAAATTATTAATAATAATTTTGAAGTCATTAATTTATCAATGTTAATAATATAGTAATCATAAGAAGTTTTTGCCCGATTGATATTTCATTTTTATGACTGTCATTATTTTCTTTTAATTATATATTCTTGTTAACGATTCGCGTGTTCACCAATCCTCACAACAACGATGGCGGGAGCTTCGAGACGATAATACCACGACGTTACGTTTTCAGATAGCCATGAATGTGAACGCAGCGTCAGTAGGTCTATTTCTGGGCAATGCGATGGGTCCTTATCTATCCATGGAGATGTTCGCTTACGTGAGCCTCGTACCGAATATTCTCTTCATGACCCTCTTCAGCCTGATACCTGAATCGCCCTATCATTACGCTCTTCACGGTGATATTGACGAGGCCGAGGCATCTCTCAAATGGTTCCGACGAGAATCTGACGTCAAGGCCGAATTACAGGAACTCCAGGATTTCGTCAATGGCGCCACCGCCAGTATCCTGACAAAACTTAAGGATTTCCTACTACCAGGTATTCCAGAAGTAAAGAGCTTGAACGCATCTTTGATGTAACATCTAAAATTCTTTTTCTTTTTTTTTTTTCAATTGAGATAAGGAGTTTTTATTGCATATTTTAATAGACGGATTTTTTATTCGAAGAAAACGAAATAAAAATGTAAACATCTAGCATTTATGTATCTTTCACTTTGTCTCTTGAGAAAAAACTTAAAATTACAAAATTTAATAATATTAAATGTTTCATATAAAGATATGGAACAAAATTTTTCATATATAATCAGATATAATTATATATAATTATATATAAGACGTTGTGTATAGAATATATCCATATACATATATACATATATATATATATATATAGAAATATATAATTTTATATATGTAATTATATAATTTTATATATATAATTATATAATTATATATATATATATAATTATATAATTATATATATANACATTATATATAATAACATGATGCACGTGCATATGCTGCTCAGATGTCGTTCATGTCATGATGTCACAAAAAAATGTAATAGCATTAATCATAATTAAGTCAAGAACGTGTACATATCATTTGTGCACATCTTATGCTTATGTGATGTTAATCACACAATGATCTTTAAAAAGATATTAAGTTGAAGTTACAATTTGACATCACATTGTGATGAAACATGATCATCGCACATTTCTATCTATGGACGTTACTAAATAATTGTGCAACATCTTTTCAAGTATATTTTGTTGTACTACACAATCTTTTTTTTTTTAAGTAGTATATTCTCGATATACTCTCGTATATTTTCTTGTGGGATTGATTGTATGAAAAATTTATTCCGGGGAAGTAAATCTCTGAAAACCTTAAGTTAAAGGGCTTCAGATTTTAAAGAAAAGAAGAATTTCAAGATAAAACAAAACTCACTTAAGAATTAATTGATATCAACTGTATATTGGTTAAAACAATCGATCTTTTTTTTCTGTTCCAGCGAACCTGAAGAGCGCCTTGATTATGTTCGGTCTGAACGTCTTCGTGTATGCGAGTGCATATAGCACGATTAATTCCTACGCAGAGATTATCTTGATTAATAGCGGAGTGAACGTCACCCCGTCGATCGTAGTAATGGTGCTGGGTTTCTCCACAATTGTCGTCGGCTCTACCGTTACTTTGGTAGTGGATAGATTCGGGCGTAAGAATCTTCTAATAGTCTCAAGTATTGGCGTCGCCGTTTCGCTCGTCGTTCTCGGATTACACTTTTACCTTCTCTCCCTGGGTTTGAATTCTGAAATGTTGACGTGGTTGCCGATCACGTCTTTACTGTTCTTCAATATCTTTGCATCCTACGGTCTCATCCCAGTCCCCGCCACTCTTCTAAGCGAGATGTTTCCAGCAAATCTTAAAAATCTAGCATCGCTTTGTATCGCATTAGGAAACGCGACATTTGCCTTCACATTTGCCAAGACCTATCAACCTTTCATAGACGTAGCTGGAGAAACGATTGTTTTCTGGAGCTATGGACTTTTCGTGTTACTAGCAGTGCCTTATGTATGGTATTTCATTCCCGAAACGAAGGGCAAAAGCTTATTAGAGATTCAACAGACCACCAAGTAATAGGATATCGTGAAGGCCTGGAGATTATCAAAATCGACTTTGATAAGAAGTTTACGAAATGTCGGTTATAAACGAGTCTAACAAGGAAAGGACATAGTCAACGCCTCACTGACTTTAATCTCTTTGTACGTGGTGAATCTACATAAGAAATAAATAGGCCTGTGAATGGATTAGGAATTTGTATATTGGAGGATTTCGGAAACTTGAGATTAAACTATTAAGCTAATATATTGTTTCTCGAAATCTTAGTTGTAATTCACAATTCGGGATTTATGTGATAAAGGATATTTTAAAACAAATTGAATAATGGATTTTTAAAATATATTATAAAACTGCGCAATGATACATCATACTTACGGTACAATTCATTTAAATTAATGTTAAATTATTCATGTCTGATGTATTATTTAAATAAACACATATATAACAAATTGTCAGCGATATTAATATTAAATGATATCAGTCTTTCGAGCAAATTCTACAAATTTTTGACAGCAGGAAGGTAATAAATCCAACGCATATTACCTGATTCTATTGATAAACTGTCGCCGCAAAAATGACAGACATGACGACAAACAATGCAAGCAGAAACCGAACAAACCATATAGCGATCTAACAGTAGATTGGTGACAGAAACAGAACAGATCTTGTTGCGCACAATTTGGCGGCAGGTTCTGTGTGATTTCTGCTACCAATTTGCTCAAATTGTCTATCAACAGGCTCTGTCGCCAAAACACGAGCTGATTGCGGACACAAATGACTACAGTTTTAAAATGTGTTTCTTTATTTACTGCGAGTATTGTCAGTACTGCGAATGGTATTCCGATATGGGCTGCAATGAACCACGAAAGTACTGCTACCAATGAATGACGTCATTGAATTTGATGTCACTTTCTAATGAGACTACTGCGGCCGACGAGATGAAGCAGTCGCAGTACAAAATAGCTACTTACACTGAAATAACCTTAATTGATAGTGAAAGTAATGAAGTATATAAAATAGCATAGGCATTTTAAAGTTCATATCTGTGTATAATGATACAATGTTTTCTCCATAATTTTTGCATTTTGTCCGAGGCATCTGAGATCGCATGAGTTTTTTTGTAAATTTCTGTATCTCTATCGCTATCATTTGATTCATGGGTGCGTTTGAGGAGACGCTATTTAGCGCTACCGCATCATTCTATCCTTGTTGTACATGTAAAAAGTAATAAAGACAGAATGACGCGGTAGCGATAATAGCATCTCCTCGAACGCACCCATTCTCATCTCTATTTCTATTAGCGTAAATACAATAAATGCAATTATATTTTCATTAAGTATTTCACTCATTCTTTATGAAATATAAACAATATCAACATATAGAGGATGTAATGAATTTGAAAGGGTTAGCTGCACGAAACATATTGTGATGTGTTCCGATCTATAATCTGACAACACCTCGACAGTAAAAGACGGAATGGTACCCGTACAGTAACTAGGTCTGTTCGTTTTCGCTGCACCGCTGAACTAGTGCAATAAGTTGAAGCGAGACAAGTATATGTTTTCTCACTTCAACTCATTGCACTAGTTCAGCGATGCAGCGAAAACGAACAGAACTTATAATACTCAAGGAGGAAATCCAAAGCCATGTACTGAGATAGAGATAGAGAGAGAGAGAGAGAGAGAGAAAGAACAAGTTTTCGATTAAAATATGTGATATTTAAGTTTTGAAAAATGTCAACATTTAACGTTAATTTAATTTTCCTTGCTTATTGTATTGTATTGTATTACTAATACTGTATTACTAATACGTTACTGATTTATGTACCTAACTGATGCTATAGTGAAGAATAATTGGCTGGAAAAACTATATTGATTTGGTTAAATATCGATTTTAATTACATACTTTTATCAAATTGACATTGATCCGATGAAAATTTGTAACTGAAATCGACGTGAATTCAATATTTTTTAATCGGACATGTGCTACTAATTAATATACAAACAAATTGATACAATATGTGCAGTTATACACAACATTCTTAATATATATATCCAATGAAAAATATTAATATATATAAAATAAAAAAGCGCGAAAATATGCCGTTTCGAAGTCGGCGTTAAACAAGTGTAGTAGATTTCATATGCCTGTGTGTAATCATGCGCACTACAAGCATATAAGTGAGAAGAAACACAAGCCTAATGGCTTCTGTCCACAGGACGCGACAACAATTGCTGCGCGGTGGAAGTTCGCGCGGTAGCCAATCAACATTCCGTTTTTCGGTAAGAACTAAAAGTTGATTGGCTACCGCGCGAACTTCCGCCACACAGCAAGCGTTGCCGCGTCCTGTGGGCAAGAGTACACATTACACCATTACGCCTGTTCTTCAATAGTTCCGTCTTGCGTCGGAATCAAATGTCAGAACGCAGCCAAAAGTCCGATTTATTTTTTAAAAGCGAGTTCTCATTGGACCATCGGCTGCGTTCTAATATTCGACTCCGGCGTACGGAGTATTGCAGAACAGGACTTAAGCCCGTATCAGACTACAAATTAGAATTGCGATTGAATTAAAATTTGGCCAATGAGAGCAAGATTCACTAAACTTGAGTTTAGTAAACTTTCCGATTGGTTACATTTCAATCTAATCTCAATTCTAATCCGTCGTCTGGTACGGACATTAATAGGATTTGGCATTCGCACGTAGACAGATACAGAAGATCTCGTGGGAAAGTCTCATCATCAATTGGTAATACTGGCCATTACTGAGAAAGAAGGCTTGGAATTCAGCGGCTCGAAGCCATAAATGAAAAAAGCGAAGTTATTTGTAACAGAAAATAAATTGATGAAACGGACAACAGCAACTACAAGAATTCAACAACATACAATTGAAGAGAATTTTAGTGATGGAAGAGTGAAATTGATGAAAATCCAAATGACTCCTAAGGTTTGCGTTATATTTAATAATTTCATATTAAATATTAATTCTCTTATTAATTTTATAATAATCTTTATAAATATTTATTTGCAACAGATAAAAGAGATATATAACTATATATAAACTATATACAACAATTGGTGCTTTGGGAACAATAATAATTTATTATTTTTCACAAAATTTGTCATAAGAAAGTTAGATTTTTACTTAATATGTAAGAGTAACATGCAGTATTACAATATATTTGTGTATTATATCATAACTCTAAACAATACAATTTTTATATTAATACATTGTTTTTTCATTAGGTAGAACCAAGTGAAAAACTAAAACTAAATCTGAAATCCTTACAAAGTCAAAATAGCAAAAATATACATAATGCAATTAACTTTCACATTACTAAATCCTCTAAAATATTCAGAAGTACCCAGAAAGAACCAAAGACAAAAGCTCTCATGAAAAGTTAGTTATAGGCATTTTACTAATTACTAATTAATTACAAGATTCCTATTTCTATTTATATATATATTTATTAACAAGTTGTTTTATACAGAAGAAAATGAAGAAGAAAATCTAAACACAAAAGTGAGTAAAAGAAAACCAAGAGTCATTGTGGACTTGCAATTAATGAAAGAAGAATTAAAACAATTGGAAGATCCACCTATAACACCTTGGGAAAAGAAATTATCTTCTGGCCGATTACAATATGAGTTCTTTAATATCTCCTGTAAGGAGCTTGCACAACAGTTACTAGGTGTGTGGTCTAAATTATATCTTCTTTAATTCACTTATATAAATACAACCTGCTTTATCTAAAACTAATTATCCATCAAGTTATTTATCCATTTAATTAATTAGTTATTCACTAAGATATCTCAGATGTATTAAATGTTATAAATCTTTTATTTTCTCTGCAGGTAAAATACTCGTACGATATCTTGAAAATGGGACCATTCTCAAAGGTAGGATAGTGGAGACTGAGGGATATCTGGGCACAATTGACAAGGCGTCGCAAACTTATCAAAACAAAGTTACACCACGTAATATACCAATGTATATGCCACCAGGGACCATTTATGTTTACATGACATATGGCATGTACCATTGCTTCAATATTTCTAGTGATGGTGAGTACAACCAGACGACATTTTTTTTCTACTATATATAAAACATATTTCTTTTATAAAGTTATTAAAAATTACAAAAATAATTAAGAATGTAGTAAGGATATTATACTTTTAATTCAATAATAATAGAAAAAATAAAAATAAAAAGTATCCTATACATATTCTAGTAATTTGGAAATAAATCTAAAAGTATCACACGTGTGTACATATGAACAAGTAGTAATTAATTTTAAGACTCCGTAGTAGTTGTCGAGTAAATTCGTGACGTCACAAATGAGAAATGACACGTTAAGAAATATTGCATGCCATTTGTAAATAAAAAGATATTTGGATAAAACAACACTTGAGATCGCTTGAAGATACTTGTGAAAATGGACGAAAACTCTCCTTTTTTCTTCTAACAGTCAATAAATAGCCGTAAAAGGTACGTGAAGTAAAGCCTTATTCATGTAGGAAAACATGATTTTACAGCTGTTGAAAGGAGTGGAAAATATGTTCCTACATATAAAATATTCCTACATATATAAAATTCCAAACTAATCTTGATTTTCCTTCATTTTTACGGGTTTAATAAGTATATCACTAGTCACACCTGCACAATTAAACAAATAATAAAGAAATAGCACACAATACAAAATTTCGTTGTCAATACGTCACTCTTCACGCATATAAGTGCGGTCCAGCAAATGCTTCGAAGTGTTTCTCCTTCTTTTTCTTCCTTTATTCGGATCCGAAAAATAGATGAAGAAAGAGAAATACTGCGAAGTATTTGTAGCGCTTGCCAGACGCACTCTATTGGTTCCTTTTATGTTATGAACTGTGTCGCTACTGTGTCAACGCGGAGTTCTTAGTTGACTACTCTGAAGTCTTAAGCAATTATAGATGTGATATTTATAATTGCACTATTCGTTCTATTTTGTGTTACCCTTTTCATACCTGGTAGAACAAATATGTTCGGGCCCTTCTAAAATTCATATTTTCCACGGAAATAAAGATAGCGACCTTCTTCACTTTAAAAATGAAGGATAGAACTCTTCACAAAAAAATTAACACCTTTACGAGTTTCATCCCTTGATCTGTTTACTTTGTAAAATACTTGTAAAAAATGGGGTAAAAATGAAAAATATAATTGTTGAACAAAATTGTTTTGTTTTGAGATATAGAACCCAATTTTGCAGTAAAAAATGGGGGGTCTATTTAAAAAAATTGATTGCTGAGATTGATTGATGGGCTCTATTGGATCCAACATGGACCAAAACTTTATAAGATCATCTATTGGCCCTCTTTGAACTCTCTATCTTTTATACGAAATATTTTTCTTTAAAATGTATTTTTCAAGAAATATTTGAAATCACTTCAAATAGGACAATCTGTATATATAGAAAAATTAATTCACGAAAAACACGTTTAATAACGTTAAATTTACAGTAGTACAATAGATTCTTAAATAAATCGGGAAGCATAAATCCTTTTCGTATCGGGAGTTACAGAACATGGTTCTTTCATGTCATCATTGATAAAATTTTAGGTCTCGGATGTGCGGTATTGGTGCGAGCCGTCGATCCTCTGGAAGGTATCGAACATATGGCTGATCAGCGGAAACTGTCGGAGACGAGGAAAGCTAGTTTGAAGCCGCACGAACTATGCAATGGTCCATCGAAACTCTGCATGGCCTATCAACTTGACAGGCAGCACAACAAATATTCTGTTTGTACCTGGAAGTCTCTGTGGATCGAGGATGACGGTGCATTATCAGATTTTAGAATTATCAAGTCCGCTAGAATTGGAATTGCCAGCAGCGGCCCGGAATGGGCCAACAAACCCTTACGTTACTACATTTATGGCAATAAGTGCGTCAGTAAGAGAGATAAGAAGGCGGAGATGGATCTTTCTTAATCTGAAACTAATTTTGATAATTTCATCAAAGCCGGTTTGCATTTCATTGTGTTCTTATATATAAAATAACTGATGTCGACATATCGCTTTTAATAACAAAGTCGAGTCTTTATAAAATTGGAAATCAGTGTTCACTGGAATCAAATACTAGATAGTGTCACTAGAAAATAGAATGCGAAATTGCAGAATTGCTGTCAGAAAAACAAATCAATATTAATGTTAGTATTAAGGTGTAAAATATTTTATTTAAATTATGAAGTAATGATTAATAGCGAATTCAGCCGCTTGCACTAATGCGCACCGAATGCACGCTAAGACTTGTTCATAGTCTTTTTATATATTTTAAAATCGTCTTAAATACATCTTCAAATACTTCTTAACTAGTAAAATAATCTGTACAGCATCCGTACAGATTGTTTTATTGGCTAAAAGTTTTTGAATATACATTTAAGACGATCTTAAATAAAAGAACGGATATATATAAACAAGACTCAATGCGCATTAGTGGCCGAATTCGCTATAAGTTAATCGTATAAAGACTGGGAAAGTTCCAAAAATAATAAGTAATTATATTGGTATTGATTAGATTATAAGCACGTGAATCCTAAGGAAGATGAAAAAGTCAGTGTGGAAAACTCTGATATAAAGATTATGTAATAAAATTCTCAACGTTCTACTCGAATAGTATATATTTATTTCTCTAACATATTAATAAAATTAATTATTCGATCTTAGCTATAATTAGTAACTAGTTAACTAGTTAATTAGTAGCTAGTTAACTAGCCGAATTAATTATAATTAGTGATTAAGTCAGTTTATTGAGACAGTTACGGTTTCTAGCCTCGCAGCCGAGGACTCTGCAGTGAGAACTTGATAATGGAGCTATAGTTGTGAGAATTAGAACCTTATTCATCATATATAAGGTTCAGCTCTCTCAAGCAGCCATATCAATTTTATGACGTCACAGGTGAGAAATGATATGTTTTTTGCGACATATAGCTTTATTTTTTAGTCATCCCTGAAAAACATAATAGTTTTATAATCCTAAAACCTGTAAAATATTCGATGAACTGAGATATTTCCGGTATATCATGTAGAATCGCAAAATAGTTCGTGAAATAACAATCATTTTTCAGCCATATTCAGGCTGGTATTACATGCGTCAAATACTGTCAGATGTGTTGATTGGCCGCAAGATAAAAAATTTTTAAAGTTTCTAATATTTCCTCTAGACACCCTAGAAATTCTCTATCCATCAGCCAATCGGTACGTTCGACAAACTCGTCGTTCGACACTTGTAATACCAGCCTCGAGGTGTTATTTCACGTATCGTATGACGAATATTGCTAGATATGCCAGTTGGCTGCCAGATAGAGAGTTTCTAGGATCCTTAATATATTTCTAAACATCCTAGAAATGCTCTATATGACTCGTACCAAAGAAAATCTAGAGAAGATGAATGTTCTCTTCTCTGATTGGTGCTGCCATTAGGTGACCAACTTTCGCAAATGTGATATATATATATATATATATATATTTTTTTTTTATATTATTATTATATATATATATAATTAATAAAACTAATATATATATATATATATATAATTAATAAAAATATATATATACACACCATTGTACAACTATATATTCAATACAAGCGAATTGCTGTTTCTTTTAATTAATATGTCAAAAAAAATTCAATAAATATTGGGTTGACAAATAAGTTCGTTCGATTTTTTAATCGGAGTAGGTTTACTCGTTCTGCTATCTCTTTTCCACAGCGCTATCGCACAACGCGCTTGCGCAGCTGAAAAGCGACGTTCCACCTAACCTATTTGTAAACATACGCCGGTTAATACCAGAGTATTGTGCGTACTGCACGGTTGCAAATATGGAAGAAAAGAACGTCCATTTTCGCCATATTTTACTTTTTTATTTCAAAAAAGGCAAACGAGCTGCGGAAGCTCATAAGAAGATTTGTAATGTGTATGGGGACGATGCTTTAACAGAACGTGTGTGTCAAAAATGGTTTGCCAAATTCCGTTCTGGAGATTTTGATGTTAGTGACGCGTCCCGTTCTGGTCGTCCAGCAGAGATTGATTCAGCTGTAATAAAGAATACCGTCGACAAAAATCCATCGCAAACAGTACGAGAGATTGCTACGACACTTAATATATCCCACACAAGTGTAGAAAACCATTTGCGTCAGTTGGGATACGTTTCTCGCCTCAATGTTTGGGTGCCGCACGAATTGACCGAGGCCAACTTAACCGCTCGCATTTCCATCTGCGACGCGCTGCTGAAACGCCAAGAAAACGATCCATTTTTGAAGCGGTTGGTTACGGGAGATGAAAAGTGGATCGTCTACGATAACGTAGTACGTAAAAGATCATGGGGAAGCAGCAGTGAACCACCACAAACAACCTCGAAGGCAGGATTGCACCCGAAGAAAATTATGCTCTCAGTGTGGTGGGATTATAAAGGTATCATTTATTATGAGCTCTTACCATCAGGTAGGACGATCGATTCAACTGTATATTGCTCCCAATTAACGAAATTGAATCAAGCAATACGTTTGAAACGTCCAGAATTGGCAAATCGAAAAAGAGTCGTCTTCCACCACGACAATGCCAGACCCCATTCATTAACTATTCGGAACAAATTATTAAAGCTTGGCTGGGATGTTTTGCCTCACCCTCCTTATTCACCGGACCTGGCACCCTCTGATTATTATTTGTTCCGGTCGCTACAAAATTTTCTGAACGGGAAAAACTTTGCTAATAATGAAGCTGTTAAAACGCAACTGGATCAGTTTTTTGCCGGTAAACCTCAGACGTTTTATGAATGTGGGATTATGAAATTGGTAAAAAGATGGCAAGAAGTCATAGAAAAGAATGGTCAATATATTATTGATTAGTATATATTTTGTATATTAAATAAATTGTATTTTATACCAGTTAAAAAAACCGAACGAACTTATTTGTCAACCCAATATATTTAAAAATTTATATGTTTCATCCTTTTAACTTACAAATTATAAAATTATTCTGTAAATTACAAATCCGTGTGCTCCTTTTACACGTCCATTGGACGTCCATTGGATATCCTGTAGACATGTCAGGGAGTTTAGCATGTCTACCAATTTCATAAACGGATATTTCATGGATATCCAATGAATGTTTGAAGAATGTAAAACGGATGGCTTATACATATCCTGAAATATATTATAATTAAAATTATTACACTCGACAATATGGAATACACGCGACTCATGCGACACGAACAGAAAATCACTGAAAATCGATCCAATACGGAACATGTTAAGGCATATGTGACACCTAGTATACAAAGAGAATGAGTCATGCGACGTCAATCAATGATCTTCATAATCTTAGTACATTCGCTCTGCATCGCGGCTGGTTGCTCGTCTTTGTCTTGTATATGGCAATAATGGTATGTATATGGTAACAACTGCTTATCTGGACTTATTATATTAATATTACCGATTATGGAATAAACTGCAAATAGATATATAAGAGTTATGTTAATGTAATTCCTTGGTTGTACGCATTTATTTCGTGCATCATTGTGAAATTCATGTGCAACGCCGTGCTCTACTCAGCTGTGTTGTTACTGTGATAGTTACTATAAAAAACAAATACACTGAATTAAATGAACTGGAAAAAACAACAGAACTGTTTTATCGACATATGAACTGGAAAAAACAGCAGAACCGTTTTATCGACATATCTCCAATAGCTTTTGTATTATAATTCGTGGCATAATCGATCGAATGGTTTGAATATAAGAAATGTTTATTTTTGCAATTTAATTAATATCCATTATAATAAATATTTGTCAGTTGCATCCGGCAGGTCGATATCAAGTCCGGTGAATCAATATTCGATGCTCTTGATCACCACAAATTTTTCCCAGTTTCAAACTGATCAGCACTTAACAACAATGTTTTTGTTGCTGTACATTTTATTGTTTGGATACAATGCAGCAAATGCTGTAGCCCTTCAATGTAAGGATGAGAAGAATCAACCCGTAGATTGGTGAGTGTTACTGATATCTTTTATTGTAGAATTTCATAATTCACTCAATTATAAAAATAAATATATAAGAAGTTTCAGAAAAGTGGACTGGCTATATATAGCCGTATAAAATATATCAATACATATAAAATGTTAGTGTAGTGCCTAAAATGCTCAGTTGACGAGTTAAGGCCATATAAAGATTAAAAAAGAATTTTTATGTTATAATAATAAGTACTGGTTTATGGATACGAATGAATGCAGACTACATCAGTACAAATTGAAATGTTCCCAAAAACATAATATCTAAAACATTCTATTGTTGTTCTATGGTAGGTTGTACAATGTCAGGTATCGAAATTGCCCCCTTCTTATTAACAAATTTCTATCGGTATTATTTCTGTGCCATTTATTTAAGATTGGAAAACTTTTTTTGCAGAAATGTATGACATGCATTTATTAGATTATTAAACATGAAACGTGCGATTTCGAATTAAAAATTCGGTTCATTATATCATATATCTCAAACAGAAAGCAGTATAATTAATTAAAGTATGTACATAAACTATGAGAGGCAAGCGTGGCATGGTAGATAACGCACCGGTCTACCATGCTATAGAGGTCCCGGTTCGATTTCCGACAGAACCAGAGAAAATTTTTCATACGCTCGTAGCTCCTCTTCGGTGCCTGGCAAACCACCAAAGAGTATTTATGCCAGGAAAACCTTTCTCCAAAAATTTGCCGTTCAGAACCCCAGCGTTTAAACTGTAGGTGTGCCGTATTTGTATAACTGCGTGCGCACCACATACATACGTGAGAAAGAGAGAGAGGTAAGGCTAGGCCTAAGTTTGGGCTGTAGCGCCATTGATGATGATGCACCTAAACTATTGACACAGTTTTGCTATCTTGACAGTGCTTGTTTATGCAGTAGCATGAAGAATGACAATGAAATCACATGCAGTGAAAGGCGTTTTCCACAGCTTGTTGAGAATTGAACGGTTTTCCTTGAAAGAAGAAGTGATTCAATGCCTAGAAGAAACGAATGGTAGTTAGTGCAAGGTCTGGTGAATATAATGAGTGACAAAGAGTTTACTACAAGTCCCAGCTATTGTAATTTGAGCAGCATTGTTTGTACATGTGATCGAGCGTTGTTCACTTACTGGATATATAATCGTTTGCTCTTTGAATAATCGCCAAAATTAATACGTCTGCTCTTGACGATAATTCATATCGGATTCTCCCTTTTCAGCTGTTATTTCCTCGTTGCTAAGGTTTATTATTAGGTGTACAAATTAATTCTCGGCCATAATATTAAATCAATTGTAACACTTATTTAAGCGAAAAGTTTTTGCCGCCAACTTTAGGGCTGTATAGTATCAACAATAAACCATAAAATCGAAATATATAGCTAGCATATCCTCAAACGATTCACCGTGAGCGCAATAAACACGATAGCGTCTGACAACCCAAGCAGCACCTAAACGTTCGAGGAACGTTCGCTTTACGTTCACTTGGTTTGGTTATATTCAAACAAAGTGGGAACGTTCGAAGAACATACGTTTTGGAACTTTTAATATATATCTTACGTAGCAAAAATGTCGCAGTATCACAATTATGCTGCTCTGTTACAATTCCATTTTTAACGTTTACATGCTGCTTGGGAACACATCAGACACAGTTTATTCTTCGCATTTCAGTTAAAAAGAAACACATCCGAGGCAAAGAAAATGATTTGTGATGCATTAAAGAAAGGTGCTTATGTCTTCTAGCGTGTATAAAAAGTAACTTTTGCGGGCAACGAGTTTAGTCATTCTACTGCACATAACGTGAAACCATGTACGGCGAAAGCAACCAAGGACACGCTTGATTCGTTGGGCTCGGAAATTTTGCCACATCCGGCGTATTCAGATCTAACCCTACTGAAGGGGTAACTTTAGGACAAATTGTTTTCTCGTTGTTTTACAGTATAAAAGTGGGATTGTCACTATGTTAGACTATCACAAGTCTTTATTTATCAAAAATAATCAATAACTTAACGCAGTTTTCAAAAAAAAAATAATATGTAATGTAAAAATTTTTACAAAAAAAAATAAAAATATTAGCGGTGAAGAAAATTAAACCAAATTGTACATAATGTTCAGGATACATTAATTTACTAGTTCTTTTACACAATAAATATCCCGGCAACCTATCTTTTTGGGTGACTCAATTACTTGCACTACATCTTCTACTGTATAGTCCAGGATGTCGTCCTTATTTGGCCATTTCCAATTACAACCACTTTTCTCCATAGACTTTATTGAGTATCCAACCTTTTTCTGTTTTATTATCAGTCCTGGATAAAGAACACCTTCATAATTTATTGAAACAAACGTTCCCTCAGATAAATGTTTTAAGTCGTGTTGTAATCTATCGATTGATTTCAGAGGAGTGAAAGGATGCTCGTTTCCTCTGTATAATTTTTATACGCCCTCGTCCCAAGGGTACGTTTGTAAATCCGTCCTATTGTATCATAAACCTAAAAGAAAAAAAAATAGACTTTTTAGCTGAACAATAACATTTAGGGTAACTCTGGGACAGTCCCAAAGTTGCCCCTTATATATAACATTTTTCAATAAAGTATTTTTTATAACCAAATAATTATTTTTAAATATTATCAAACACTGGATTATAATAGATAATGATAATTTATTTCAAAATATTTACCTTTGTTTTCAATAGAAACTGTAGAGTTTTCTCAACGAATGATAGTTTCTGGAGAATGTGGTGATCAAACAAAGCACATCCTAACTAAAAATGTCTGCTTAAAATGCGGGAAAACGAACAAAGCTTCTGGGCCTTGACACTACGTGGTAGCACAGTAAGAGCATTAGAATTTATGACAATTGTTTATATATCATTGAAATGACAGTGGCATTGACTTTAAATCCATTCAAAAAAGTGATTGTCCTAAAGTTACCCCACTTGTTATAAAGTAACCCCAGTCTACGGTAGTTATAAAGACGACTACTAAAAAAACATCTTTTCGTCATTTTTACTTTGGAGTATTATCTGAGATTATTATTATTGACATTTAAAATATCATAATTATTATGATTATCCTCATTATTATGTAATTTCAGGTATGTACTCTATAAATTACCGAAAATGCCTGAAAGCAGCAATCCTGTAATTAGATATGGATTATCTTATCTATATATGACTAGCAACACCGTTGATAAAGGTTGGCAGTTATCTTTAAAAAAAATTAGTGCAAAGAATTCTATTCCAGGAAATACATTAGCACCTTTGTATAACGAAGTAAGGATAACAAAATATATAACAGAGTGTCCCATTTTAAAAGACCAATTGAAATATCTTTTTAAAAAGGCGTTTTAGAATAAAACATTTTAAACAAAACTTGTAGGATTCAGAAGAAGACATCCGATAATGATGACCTTGCCTTTGTCATGGATGTCCTTTTTCAAGATCATTTGAAGATCAACTTTTGTTTAAAACGTTTTTCTCTAAAACACTTTTCTAAAAAGATATTTCAATGAGTCTTTTAAAATGAGACACCCTGTATATTATTAACAAATATGTTTTATTTATTTTCTCTTCACTTATCGAGTAAGTTAGCTCCGTCAAAATTAAATTTTCTGACGATTGTTTTATCTTTGCAAAGGAATAAAGGAAAATTTAATTTTTAAATCTCTTATATACATTTATATTGTATTATCTACGTAAATCTATCGATAGTTTGTTAGTTTGAATTAATTAAACTCTTATAAATTGTTTATTAGAAAATATATGAAAAGTTTTCTAATTTATCTACTTTGGAAAGTCTCCTTTTTGAGGAATACGGTATTATAAAGTGTTCAATCGATGTTTTTCAAGATTTAAGTGAGTTATTTACACGATTATATATTTGCAGTCTAAAGCAGCGAATATTTTCTGGACATTATATAATGACCATCCGCCTGATAGACCAATCAATACAAAATACGGCCACGCGAAGGGCGTCATAGTAGCGAACAAGCGGTTGGGTTTTTGGCTAATACATAGTGTCCCAAATTATCCGCCTACACCCAACTGTGGAGAAAATACAATAAAAGTATGTATGCAAAAGTTTTAAATATTTCATAGCTGTTAACATCAATACTAGATTTTTCTTGCAACACATTATATTTAATATTATATATTAATATAATATTATTTTCGATGAATATAATGAATTTTTAAAAATAAGGAAAATTCTAGATCTATTTTACAGATATTACTTTATATGTGTTAATTGCGTTACATTTAATGGCAGCTATAAAACTTCAAATGTATTTTTCGTTGATTTATAATTTCGTACTCTACAATGTAACTGCATTATAGCACATGTACACGTAGTAATATAGAAATATGTACGTAACAGTTATATTCCCTTAACGTAACTATTACATACATATTTCTTTATTACTACATATACATGTGCTATATTGCAATTACATTGTTCAGTACGAAATTATAATATCAATGTAAAGTTATTGTCACATTTGAAGTTATATAGCTGCAATTAAATGTATTGAATAGATTGAGATATAACATTAAAATTTTGCAATTTATGTTGAATTGCAATTTTTTCTCTATACATTAAATCCTCAGCTTCTTCATATAATTCATTTTGAGTAGTTAATTCCAGTTTTCTTGTTTTTTTAATAACTCGGGATATGCGCAGGTTCACGACTATTGCTTATCTTTGTTGTTAGTGAATGTCTAACATTACAGCCGATTGTTATTCCCATTATGTGGAACATTGTAAGACGGAATGGTATTCATCGTTACAAATGGCAGCTGTCATTTACGCAGCTATTTTGATTATTTTTAAACTTCAATATATATGTTATGTTTAGAAGCAAAACATCCAAACAATGGAATTGTAACTTTCATTACTGTTCTAAGTGTGCACTCCATTTGCTTCTGAGTTTACTATTCTTACTTTTCAAAACTTAAGCCGATCGTAAGAATATTTACATTGAATCCGTTTATGGGACGCGTGCAACGACAATCATATTTCCATGCCGTATACTGTGTATTTCAAAGTTTCATATCACAGTACTTTTCAGGAATTTTATTAAAATATTTCATATTTTTAAAATTATTTAATATTATGAAAAGTGCAAATGAAAAAAATTCGATTTTTTTGAACTGTTACTGATCCCTTAAAACATTCTTAGGAAAAAGTGGACGAGGATTCGGCTTCTACTCCGGGAAATAGATCCGAGTATGATTATCCATCATCCGGTAAGAATTACGGACAGAGTTTTCTGTGCATCTCCATGGACTCCGATCAATTTGATCTGATTGGTGAACAGCTAATATACAATCAAGTAACAGTGTTCAAAAAAAATATTCCCGACGAATACGACAGATTATTTCCGACACTCGCAGACGCTGCCAGACAGAAAAGGATCAAACATCCACCCTTCGCTAATCAAGTACTATTAAGATCATCTGGTTCCGTACAATTCTGGTCGTTCGCTAAAAGCGATAAATGGCAAAAAGGTAATTTTGACATAATTTTTGTAATTTTAATTATTTCTATAAAGAAAAATATTTCTATATATCACTTATCACCCAAATTTTATTTCATTCGCATTAAAGGGAAATGCTACGGTAAGGACTAAAAAAGGATATTTTTAAGAATTTTTTAAAGGATCTAGACGTTTTTCAAGGGTAGTTTCATATATATTTGGTAAGGGTTATAAAAAGTCTTTTATATGTAGTAATTATACATTATAGAAGAAATGCAGCTCCAATGACCTTGACCTTCACATATGTCAAGAAAATGGTCCTGAGTAATCAAAAAGTTTTATGCGTCGCTCATTGTGCATTAAAAAGTTATTAACGAAAGAAGTTTAGAAAAAGTACGAATTAGACTTATCCTATGTATATAAATGCTTCATATAGTATATGACCTTGACATATATAGTAAAGATCACCCTCCCGAGTAACCTTCCGAAGGTTTTACCCGTCACCCACTGTCCATTAAAAAGATATTAACAAAAAATGTAAATACGTTACACGCATCCACCCACATCGACATCGGTGCGTAAGTTTTTCCGCTGGACCATCAATTAGAAAATTTTATATTAAATTAGCCAATCACTTATGCAAACTATCGGAGCCTGCCCGTTTATAAACAGAATTTCTAATTAGTGGTCCAGCGGAAAGACTTTTACGCACGGGTCGATGTGGGTGGATGCATGTAATGTATTTCCGTTCTTTTGTTAATATCTTTTTAATGGACAGTGAGCGACGGGTAAAACCTTCGAAAGGTTACTGAGGAGAGTGATCTCTACCATATAGTCCTATCTCAGGTAAAGAGATTAAGTTCTTTGACCTAAATAAAGGACCACCTACCTTGACCTGATCTGCAGACCTACCAATACGTTTAGGACTCGTGAATGCGCGAGTAAGCGCATTTTGTTGCGTTCGTCCTCTTCCAGGACGTAACAGTGTATTCGTTCGAAATATATGTTGTTTGCAGAATTGATGAACAGTACGATGTTTATTCAACAATGTACTACTCATATACTGTATATTCCTCCTCGATAAGGTTTCCGAATAAATGAATGCGCTACTTTACCTGTCAATCAGTGACGCGAGCATGCCTAGTCTAATTAATAATATATAAGATAGATATAAAATAATATATCAAATAGACCCTATTCTATGTAATAAAACAAATTATCAAGCAGTTGCTCGAAACAATTGGAATTTACAACTTCTTGCAATGTAAACTATTGTTACAAAACAAATTGTCTCTTTATATTTAAAACAAAGCAATTTTTCTCAGTGTATGTGTATTTTATGTGAAAATAATTACGACCAATTTCAACAGTCATTTCTTGTCGAATGTGACGTGGAATCGGTATCCTCTTACAATTATAATGTAAACAAACTCTCAGTGAAAACCACAGTAGATAAATGAAACAAGCAGCATTTTCCAATGTAAAACGTAGCAAAGAGGAAATCCACACTTTGCCAGAAATATGGATAGAATCACATCTTGAAGATATGAGACATGCTCATGCATTAATGTGAAAACGTCAAAGTCAAGAAAAGATTGCAGTATTATACATGCGATATAATAGTGAAAAATATATTATAAGAACGGTTAGAAGATAACTTTTCGGCGCATACCATCTTAAAACTTGAAACTTAAAACTTGAAACGTGCATTCTACATAAACTGCTTACTGGATGGCGGCGCAAAAAATGTAGAAGACTCATAAAGCTTTATATTAACTAGTTCTACTGAAGTGAAACATAAATGACGCCATTAGTGCATCCGGAAACATTCAGTTCCGGCACTTTTGTAATGCACTGTATATATACAAAGCAACCGATAAAATTTATAGTAGACGTTGCGCAAAATGCTTTGGTAAATTTGACTACTTCAAAAATAACGTTTTATGTTGTTTTGCAGAGTTGTACGATGATTTTGTTGCGCCAACTTTAAACTCTGATTTATTCACCGAAACATGGTTAAACGGTCGAGGTAGACTGCCATCGGACTGCGCAGGTACAAAGTAATGTCACGTTTTCTTCCTTCATTTATATTAAATACTCTTATAACAACATATTAGGTGTGCAAATTAATTCGGTGCCTTTACATTTAATGTTTTGTAACTCTGGTTCAAATTTAAATTTTTTCCCCGTCCTATGGTGATTTGAAAGTGCATTTTAGGTATTATTGAAAAAAAAGTTATGTTTTTTAATAATTATCATTACGTTTTTTACTTGAAAATAAATTTTTACGAGTTTTTTAAAAATTGTAAAATAGGATGCATTTCAGGTATTATTAAAAAAATTGTTTTTAATAATTATCATAACATTTTTATTTAAAAAGCAATTTTAAACCAAAATTCCTAGTACTTTTTTGACACATTGTTGACCGGCAAATTTACTTAGAATTTATCTCATGTCATCGGCTATTATTTCGTAATTGGATGTGGAAATGAAATAATATAAATAAACTTCAATAAATTTTATTTAATATTTAACTTTTAATATTTCTTTTTGGTATGATAAACGGTGTAGCAATCACCTACGTGAAATGCTACACAACAGGAATGTATCTTGTTTCGATCGCGCAATTGTATCTTGCATCGATCACGAGTTTACTCGTGGCCGGTCAGCAACGTTTGAGCAGGAAGACACGAGTTAACTCGTGACCGGTCACGAGTCACCGGTATTAAACTTGTACTTGACTTTTTGTAAGTAAACTTTTAATTTCATAAAAAATAGCACCGAATTAATTTGTACATCTAATATTTAGGTATTTCAAAAGTTTATGATTATCCAGATGATCAACATTTTTCCATATCATAAATCTGTTATTAAAAGATAGATGATATTTTTTTACATTATTATAATATGATTTTAAATTTAATTTCTCTTAACTTTAACTTTCACTTGCTTAATCTTTAACTCTCTTAACTTTCTTCACTTTTCTGCAGAGTGTACAACATTTTATCCATCAGTTTGAGTGAATTTCACATCGGTTTCAAAAGTAGCCATGATCACTCTAAATGGGCAGTAGCTGTCGAGAATAAAACTAATCAGACTTGGACTTGCATCGGCGATATCAACCGCGCGGTGAGTTTGTCTTTTAGAATTTTGTGTCAGTTATATCTCTTTAAATTGTTATTATACTTATAATTGTAGCATAATCTTTAATAATTGTACTTGTAATCTTTAGAAATATATATATCGTCAATCGTGATAAAAAAATAGGTATGTACTATTAGCGCTCTATCTCCATCTCTCACTATACGCCAGTGACGTCACAACCGTCTGTCCCAATAGGTAGCACGAAAGCATTTCCCCGCCATTATACTATATCTTTTTTTAAATATTTCTCACATTGTCACTCGACTATTTTTTCGTATTTATTTATTGCTATAACTTTTTCAAGAAGTTCAAGAAGTTTTACTTTAAAGAAGGATCAAGGAAAGGGTAGCTTATAATAATGATAAAATACGTAAAATTTTTTAATTATATATAAGATATTTCTTTTTTTAAAACGCAGAAATTATATACAGTTCGCACTCTTATTAAAAAAAAAAAACCAATTCCATAAGGTTTAGCAAGCAATGCATGGTCTCTAGTGCCATGTATGAATTTTCGCGCGGAAGTCATATGAATAATTGATCGCCAATTATTTTATTTGATTTTAAGTTTGAAGATGCACGGACAAATTATCCTTTTTTTCTATAATAACTATAAAGTTAGCAACATCTTAAGAAAAGTGAAGAATATCGATTAAGCGTGGGGCATGAATATGTTATGTCTTGGAAGAGAACGCAACAACCGCACTCGCAATCGCGAGTTCCAAACGTACCTGTATGCCGGCGATGCAGGTCAGAGACCAGAAGGATCATTATTAATGTCGCAAAATAAAAAAACTATCATATTCTGAATACTGGTCTAACGATAAATTTTTGAAGAGCAGCATTTTTGAAGAAGTCATGAGTAGGGATCAATTTTTATATTTGTTAAAAATCTTACATTTTAATACGAACAATATAACCGCAGATTTTGACAATTTATTTAAAATAAGAGAAATTTGCGATAAGTTCCGACAAAGTTTTCAGAAGGCATTTCATCCTTTTGAAAATCTATGTATTGACGAAAGTTCACTCCTTTATAAAAGAAGACTATCGTTCAAACAGTACATTCCTTCCAAAAGAAACAGATTTGGGATCAAATCGTTTATTTTGTGTGATACCCCATCTGGATTTGTGCAAGATTTCATTATTTATAATGGATCATTGACTGCTGTAAGCTGCGAAAATGAATTTATCGGAAAATCAGGAAATATAGTCATGGAATTATTGAAACCTTATTTAGGCAAAGGCCATACATTATACGTAGTAAATTGGTATGTAAATCCAGCACTTATTATCCTTTTACATAGAAATGTAACTAACGTTTGTGGAACGGTACGGAAAAAACGAAAAGGCATGCCAATTATCTGACGCGCGCATGGTGAGCAAGATAAGAATCTCCATTGGATGCGGTGTGTGTGTATCGTGATCACGATATTGTTCATTCGCAAAAGTGGCAGACTCAACGATTGCCGCACGCGCGCGCGCGCGCTGCTCGTATCGAATACTTATTCCTCCGTTTAAAACGACGAAAAGATTGTCGCAGCTGTTGTATGGGCAATCATGAGATGAAAAGGAAGAGGAAAAATACGAAAAAGAGAATACTTCCGATAGCGAAACGCGGCGGCTTGTTACCTTTATTACCGATACTCGGTGCGCTCGGTTCAATGATCGGTGGTGCCGCTGGTGTAGCAAAAGTCGTAAACGAGCGAAAAGCCGCTCTTCGTCAGTTGGAAGAATTACAACGTCATAATCGTGCGATGGAAGGTCGTTATTTGGCGCCATATAAACGCGGTAGCGGATGCGTTGGAAAAAAAAAATTTCATGGAATAAAACGTTAATCACGCTTAATGTATCATTGTCCGATGCGACAAGTGAACAATTAGATCGTGCAGCACGTCGTATGCGCATTCCGTTTTTCCGCGGTGTATTTATGCGTGACGCATTACCGTCGCGAGCGCGTCGATGTGAAAGTGTAATTGTGAATCTTGATCATGCGATTAATCCGGGTACACACTGGGTTGCCTATGCGAAAAGAGACAACAGAGCGATATATTTCGATAGTTTCGGTAATCTTCGACCGCCGCGCGAAATAGTACGGTATCTTGGAAATGATATAACTGTTGCGTACAATCATCATTCGTATCAAACATTCGATCAACGTAATTGCGGTCAATTGTGTTTACGCTTTTGTTTTGTTTTGTAGGACACCCAGTACATACGAGGTGGGGGAACTGTCTGTTTCAATGTGTGGAACGTCTGGGAGAATTACCGGAGTGTCGTAAATGACACGGAGCCGTGTCCCAAGTGATACAACACGTTATAATTTAATTTAGCAAGCTCATCCAACGTTTCAATATCTATTGGAAATTTACTTATATCTCTATACAGTGACAACTATTATTTTATTGCAATGATTATTATTCCGTTACTCTGTCCATATATGTATGTTGTATAATTAATGAATATATTATTGTGCAATATTTTGTCTTCTTACGTAGTGTTAAATAAAATTGATTTACGATGGTACTTGCATTAAAATAAGTACCACATGCAGACTTTGTTTTTATCTTCATCACGGATTAATTTTAAACTAGGTAAATAAATATTTTTGCTGTGATTTCACAAATACGTTATATATCATAGCACATATATTATACATCGCTGTGATTTTACAAATATATTATATATCACAGCGAGGTCTTTTGTGACATAATACATTGTTATAATAAATAGTTCACGTTAAACAAAATGATATGGTAATGAATATTATTGAAAGCAAGCAGATTTCATATCTGAATTACTACTTCTATTTTAAATAGTCTTATAATATTTCCATATATGACAGTAAGCTTTTATATGTCATTACATATTATTGCAATAATCAATTTTTGGCATTCTATATTATTGAAAGCAAGCATATATCATATCTGAATTATTGCTTTCAATGATCTTATAATATCTCCAGACATGACAGCGAGCTCTTATATGTCATTGCGTACTCTTGTAATAACCAATTCACATCATGTTAGATGCCCCTGGAATTCTATTAGGTGTTTGAATTAATTCTCGCTGTTGACTAATAGAGGACAGTAGTTGTGCTATTTCAACATGACCGAAAGTGACAGTTGATATATATGAAAATATACGATATATATGAAAGTACTGTCAATAGGCTTTAATAATCAATGTGTGACATAAGATTGTAATGCAAAGAATACAATTTTTTGTTGCATTCAAGATGTCGGGTTTTGTTCGTCCAATTTGGATAAGGAATTCGTTTTGTTTAGCAAACAAAAAAGATTTATGGGAAGCATTACTTTTTTGTTTCCATCTCAAGAAATCTGCTGCTGAAAATCATCGTTTGCTAGTGGAGGCTTATGGGGAGTATGCTCTATCTAAAACATTTTGCAGAGATTGGTTGAGACGATTCAAAGACAACGATTTTGACATGAATGACAAAGAGCGCCCTGGTCAGCCGAAAAAGTTTGAAGATGGAGAACTGGAGGCATTGTTGGAAGAAGATTCATATCAGACGCTTAAAGAGTTGTCGGAAACACTAAATGTTGATAAATCAACCGTTAGCAAACGTTTAAAAACAATGGGAGTGATCCAGAAGCTAGAAAACTCGGTACCGATTTATTAGGGATAACGTTCCGTGTAATGCTTTGAAACGAGACGGCATTACGTAACGCTCCATGCACAGTAAACAACCAACTTCATGAACTTCTGCTCTGGAATTTTATTTTATTTTATATTTTAAAGCCGTAATATTTGGAGAGTCATGCCAAGATGCGTAATCTCGGAAAAGGATCCAAAATAGCTGAACGATCGTGCTGGCTGGTCAGTAACCAGCGCGTTTTGCGGTTTCTGACAATACATGCCGCCACGTGTTCGTTATATACATCGTGTGCCTACATATGTACACATAACGAACACTTACACAATTATGCTCTCGTACGGCAACAAAAAAGCTGGTTGAATCACATCCCGAAGAGAAAGAAAACATATAATAAATTTATTTAAAAACAATTAAATCGTACTGATACATTTATTATCGTTTCACCTTCGCAGTCTTTTGATTAGAGACTGAATATTGACAAGCGAATGTTTCTTCAAGATACAAAATTCGTTTTGTCCTATACACCCTATAAATGAAGTACTCATCGTCAAAAACGAATATTACCGATCCTTAAAGATATATTTCATTGTTTTTAGCCCGCGTAAACTGTTAAAGTAATGAAAGCGTGCGTTCGGTTGAGAGAGTATGACCCTGTTTTGACATCGGAAAGGGGCATTTTCCAATGAATAATGAATAATTATAGCGGATTACGAATATATCAAAATGATATTAACGTATTATTATGAGTATTTGTAAAATTGGACGAACACTTTTCTTTTACTCGAACAATCAATAAATAGTCGTAAAATCAACTTGACATAGAACCTTCTTTTTGAACCTTTTTTCTTATGATTTTGTTAATATTATTTTTACGATTATTCATTGATTGTTCGAATAAAAGAAAAGTGTTTGTCCAATTTTACAAGTTTGCTGAATCGATCAAAAATATCATTTTGTAGATACAACTTTTTATTTGAAAATATAACACAAAAAATCATGGAATATGTTCTCTCACTTCTGACGTTATTAAACGAGGACAGTCACAGCGACTATTCCAGAGCCTTAAGACCCTCTGTTCTCGCTATGACTGTCCTTATTTGATGACATCAGAAGCGTCAGTTTATGTCAGTATATATGGAAATAAAACAATATACGCATAGAATGACATTCGTGATTGACTCCGCATACTTATAAAAATGTCCGGATTATTTTATTTCATTTCAGCAATCAATAAATAACTGCAAACTTAACGTAATAGAAATCATGAAAGAAGATAGGTTTAAAACGTAAATTGCATGTTACACTAATTTTCATGAAGCAAAAATACATAATATCTAGAAAATCAACTGAGTAAAAAATAAAAAAAAAACAATATCGAAATATCGAGAGAATATCGATGCAAAACTAGCCGATATTGAAAAAAAAATGTCGATACCAGTATTATGTCAGTAATATCACATCACTAGCTACGAGTACAAATTACTTGTTTAACACAAACATTCACATTGTACATCTTGAAATAGCACGAGTAAATGGACGACACTTTAACATATTGAAACGAAGCTAAATATAAGAAGAACGTATTAACACGCCGTCATTCATCGGTTGGAGAATGAGTATTTAAAACGGTCGATCTGCTCAAAAACTCATGCATACTAGCGTGTACTCATCATATTCCTTTGCTTAACAGACTGCGCGTCTCTAAGAGTGCATTAAGTGAACATAAAAATGATACGAAGAACGGGTTAAAATGGGTCAAAATGGGCTACATGACATGAGAAGTTGGAAGAAAAACGTTGGAATATTTTTGTGAGGGGAGTAACAATGCGTATCAAACCTGATATCGATTTATCGTCGATTCAGACTCGCGCGCAGACTAAAACTCGCTCTGGCACGCGCTCGTCTGGTTATGTAAAGCACGAGGACTTTAATCAATGCATATTCTGTAGTTTGTTGTCTCTCGACAGCATCTCGCGTCACTCAGTTTTCTATTTTTCCTGCCTCTTTCAGTGTTCGAAAATATCCCCGCACAGACGA
The DNA here is from genome assembly GCF_001313825.1 of Dinoponera quadriceps. Taxonomy (NCBI): domain Eukaryota; kingdom Metazoa; phylum Arthropoda; class Insecta; order Hymenoptera; family Formicidae; genus Dinoponera; species Dinoponera quadriceps. Next base: position 571,536 of record NW_014555734.1, read on the forward strand.
GCTCCTCTAGAGCAGGTTTCGTAAATCGTCTACTTCGAGTATTGTCGGCAAAAGAACGACGAATTTGGATACGGGCGTACGCATGCCATATTCGACGATGTCAACAAGGCTGATCTATTCGGTTTTGTCGCCAATTCGTTGTCGTATATCACGTCTGAAAATTCTGCCAACGATATTCGAGGTTAATGCAACTGCAATTAATGGCAATCTGCATTGAGTTCGTCGCCAAATTGCCGTTTATATTTTCGGCTCTATTAAGCTCTAAAGCTGTAAAATCTATGCGACAGATTGAGGATCTGGTAAGTCGTAGGATTCGTTAAATAAAAACAAACTTCTGCAATGAATAACTGCGCGTGTAAGCTTCTTTTGAATATTCTTTCATTTTTTATCATTTCTAAACATCAATCTCTCTCAATATGCCACATATTGCATAGAAAAGCTACAATTGAACGAAATAAATGCGTTGCCGAAGCGCAAAATGTATGAGGTCCATATACGAAATAAATTAATCGAACTTAAGTTAGCTTTAGAGGCAAATGCACTCGGGACAAGAGCGTCGTCTATTCTGTGGCAGCGAGCGCGACCACCGTAAAACGCACTTCCTCGGGATCACGCGCCATGTAATCCTTGCAGACACGAGCGGCATCCTCCAGCAGCGTTTCCAATGAGGTCGAACCGTGATTGATAGGGATAGGTTTTCGACCGTCTAAAAATCACAAGTTTCCCATAGTAATACTTAATCATGCCTTTGCATAAAACAATATGTATTTAACGCATATACCTAGTTCATACAGGGAGCCATCCTTATGTACAAATGCAATGAAATGGTGGTATACTTCCATATCTTCACCAGGTGCCTACATAGGAAAAAGAAATATATGTACATAATTTTCAAATCATGATTTAAATAAATCTTGATTATGAGGTATGAAACTACCTCAGTTTGTCCTTCTTGGGCAGACTCCATGTGAGTATCAATGATGCCTTGTGCATTTATTAAACGTTCTCCACGTTCAGAAGATGGTAGTCCTTTGGTCTCATCCAAAAATGTCTTGAGAAAACCGTCCTCTAACTGTAAACTGATATTGATAAAAAAATAAGAATAATTATACACATTGTCTATCAATATAGAAAAGACCGTAGATATATTGCTCATCAGAATTTATTATTACACACAAACATAAATACTTACACATCCAAATTATTAGCTACACTATGAACTAATGCAATTGTTCCACAAGCATTCGAGACATATTGCTTCATATGATAAACAATATCCGGGGTGTCACTTTTATCTTTAGCTGATTCCTCCTCTTCTTCAGTCTTTTCATTCTGAGAATAAAAGATGAATGTTGATTATAGTATTTAATGAGTTTAGTATCTGATAGGATACCTTTAGTATTTGATAGTATAAAATATACATAAATGTATATACATATACCTTTATAGTGACAGGATAAAGCAAAATAACAGACAAGACTGGTTTAGGGATGATCGCCAATAATTCCGGATCTAAACCGTATACATCTATGATCGACCATTTCTTTGGAACGCCCAACTTGTGGAGGAACTACAAAAATATATATCAAAGACATTGAACCTTTTCGTATCCAGAAGGTACGACGAAAAAATTTGCGCGGATATTTCTTCTCCTTTTCGTAAAAAACATATCGTTAATTAATAATTAATAAACCATAGTATACATAGCGCTGTTGGCGTCATTGAGACAAGATTGATTGATTAAAAGTTGCCCGCTCACCTTCGTCATAACCTAAAACAGAGACCATGATTCAATCGATGATCGAATAATACACGTATTGCGACTTAGCTGGGAAATCGCTCACCTCTGGATTTGATTCTAAAGGTACCCAAGCCATATTGAATCACACAGTTCTTTGACAGCTCCAAATCCTGTTACTTCTGATATACGCAGCTGCCAAGATCCCACTTGAAAACGCCGGTAAACGTTCGTCTGGTAAAGAACCGTCTCCTATCTTCGCCTTATTTTAAATTCGTAAGATCTTGTTTTTATGGCAAACAAAAGCCGAGCAACGAAGACGCATGACTAAGGCTGCCTCCCCATGTAACGTAACTTGCGTCAGCCAATCAAATCGTCTCAATTACCCAATTAGCGTTAGCATTTGGTCTGTTCTTTTTAGGTGCCCTGCTGAACTGGATCAATAAGTTAGAATAAGACAAGTATATTTTTGTCTCACTCAAACTTATTACATCAGTTCAACAGTGCTATTAAAAAGAACAAACCAATAACTGCATTTTTACATCTCGTCATTTTACATCTTTTTCTATTCTTTCTTTTTTATTCTTCTTCGAGTTAAATTAAACATTTTTTTAGAAGCTTGTCTTGTGACCGAGTGTCACTAAACAAGTAGATAAAGTCGATGTTAAACCGTCCGAACCGCACAAAACATCTAGAGGTTGACTTCTCCACGGATCCTGCTGTCCATATACGGTCGCCAGGGCGTTTTTCGAGTTCTGCCCAAACTCTTGGCCTAGGAAGCTGGACCGGCCAAGTCTCCCCAGAGGTGCCGTATAGTAATGTGTGCGCGGGGGGATTCCCTCCTCGACAGCGCTGTCGTCGCTATCAGTCGGTTGAATTAACCTAATTCTCCTAACCTTACTTTCTAACCGACTGGAGCCAGTCGTTGGGATGGCCTAACCTTATTTCTATGTCGGCTGGGATCCGTGATATTACCGGCCGGAAGTCCTCTAATTCCGGTTTTTATTTGAAAATGACTTTGGATTTTTTATAAACTAATCATGTTAATTCTCTTGGCGGTGTTATCGAAAAAATAACTCTTCTTTTTCTTTTGCAGTTTTGCAAGCGCTTCTTCTGGTTATACTTTTTAATAAAACGTAAAATTATATAAAGATACACTCGTAACATAAAAAATAAAGACCATTGTGACCATAATATAACGAATAGCTGTTGAAAATAAAAAATAAAATTGTTTTAAACTAAAATTAAAATAAACTGTTGTACGCGTGAACATAAAATTCTTGATTTCTCCTCAGTTCCGGGTCCTAGTTTGTCTTCCTTCCTCGCGGTCAGCCGCGTTCCCTTTCGCGGCTGTCCCTCCGGTTGCAGTCTTCAGTTTCAACATGTAGAAGCTTTATTTCCACGCAACTATTCATTACGTACGGGAATAATAGTATACGTACGGGAATAATGAATACGATATACTCATATCGCTGGCGATATTCATGTGCAGGAGCTATAACATATAATGTTATGCAGTTCTGGATGTTTACAGAGCTTGCAAACACTAACGCTACCATTACATTACTTCGGAAGGAATGGCGTTTGTAGTGCAAAGTTATGACATAAAACATTACCACTAATGGCGTCATGATTGTGTTTGTTAGTACTATCTTTCTAGCTTCGCGAACAGCATTTAATGCTAAATAGCGCTAATAGCGTCTCCCTGAACGCATCCTTACAGTGTAATTGATATATATATTGAACGTACCATCTCTAAAGGCCAGTGTCCAGAAATTAAACATTGCTTCATTTCGATCATGGATTCCGGCCACCGTTAAAAAAATACGCGACACTGATTTAATCTAATCTCAAGATGTAGTGATCCCAATATTATATAAAATAAGAGCTTCGCTGGCGGGATTTGACGCATCAGATGAGAATAAAAGATGTGTTGGACAGGCACAGCTTTCAGTACGATTCCTGCTGACGCTGAAAGACGCTGACCAGAATGATGCTGTTTGTACACATTTTGTGTGCTTTATTGATCTTAGGCGCATTGGCGGATGACGAATACGTCGTGATAACTAAAAACGATTACGAAAATAATCAGATTAATTTTCCGCCACTTTCGACGAACTTTGTAAAATACCTGCCGACTTGGGACAGTCTAGACAATCGACCACTTCCATCTTGGTACGATGAAGCAAAATTGGGAATTTTCATTCACTGGGGTATATTCAGTGTACCCAGCTTTGGTTCTGAATGGTTTTGGAACAATTGGAAAGGTTAATCATTGCTATAGTATTTTTGTATTTAAAGAAATATATCAATAGAATACTAATGTAACTTTGCACATGATATTACAGAGGAAATTATAGATACAAAATATCGTGACTTTATGAAAGAAAGATACCCTCCAAACTTTACCTATCAAGACTTTGCACGTGACTTCACTGCTGAATTTTTCAACGCTACCCAGTGGAGTGAAATATTCCAAGCATCAGGTGCAAAGTATATTGTATTAACTAGCAAACATCATGAAGGATATACATTGTGGCCATCAAGGTACTCATTCAGCTGGAATGCTATGGACGTAGGACCTCGAAAGGATCTTATTGGTAATACATGTGCATTCAGAACAATATCAAGAATATAAATTCTTACACACTCATTTCATTGAACTTAGGTGAACTGGCACAAGCTATCAAAAGCACAACTGACATCAAATTTGGCCTGTACCATTCCATGTACGAATGGTATAATCCTCTTTACCTGACGGATAAGCAGAACAAATTTGCAACAGATACATTTGTAACTCAGAAAATAATACCAGAATTACGAGAGTTAATAGAAACATATAAACCAGAGGTAGTATGGTCGGATGGCGATTGGGAAGCATCAGATTCTTACTGGAAATCGAAGGAATTCTTAGCATGGTTGTACAATGAAAGCCCGGTGAAAGATACAGTGGTGGTGAATGATAGATGGGGTAGCAACATTCCATGTCATCATGGTGGCTTCTACACATGTACAGATCGTTTTAATCCTGGTAAGTGATGAAAAATTATCACTATATGCAATAGATATTGTTAAGTGCAAATTGATCAAACAAATTCTCAAAGTATCAATTCTGCCTTTTAAATTAATAATTCTGTGTACTAGGTGTGCTTCAAAATCACAAGTGGGAGAATTGTATGACTATTGACAAAAAGTCTTGGGGATATCGTAGAAATGCCGTTTTGGCGGAATACTATACATTGGAGGGATTAGTGGCAGAATTGGTAACTACTGTAAGTTGCGGTGGAAACTTATTGATGAACATTGGACCGACAAAAGATGGTATTATTTCGCCAATATATGAAGAAAGATTACGTGGGATGGGTATGTACTTGTCTCATATCTATATTTTTATTAGATTAATATAGATAATGATTTTTCGATAATGTTGATAAAAAAATGTATAGATAAGCATGTTTACAGGTGCTTGGCTAACGGTTAATGGAGAGGCTATTTATAATACTAAACCTTGGTCTGTGCAAAATGATACTTTAACAGGCAATGTTTGGTACACACAAAGTAAAGATGAGCAACAACTTTATGCTTCGATTCTACAATGGCCAGATGATGATATACTGTATCTAGGTTCACTTAAAATAACAGGAAACTCTCCAATATATTTACTTGGCTATCCATCGACAATCAATGTAAATATTTTGTTGCTCTTATCGAATTGTGTTAAGATGATAAGATAATTTCATATCTAAATTTTTAGTGGGAACAAATTGATAATAAATTGGCGATATATTTACCTATTAAGGCACATCAAAATCAGCCAGCTTGGGTATTGAAATTAATAAAAAAATAAGAATATGTGGGAGATGACATTTCACACAAGGACCGGTTTTGTCTTTAGAAAAAATACTTGTCTACTTTACCAAAAATATATTTTTATTATTTGTATGTAGATACATATGTAAATACATGTCAATATTTTTGTAAGATTATAAAGAAATAAAATTGAGAACAAATTGTACTCGGCTATAAGAATTTTATTTAAGAAGAAACCTTTTTCAATCGGAATATTATATTTTATAGTCTATATAAAAGTAAAGATTGTTAAACTTCAATAAGACTTGTTTTAAAAATTAAAATGCAGTGCTTACATATGAATAGTTGATCTTGTCACCATAAAACAGAATAAACTTGTAACAATAGAAAGCCCAACATACCACTGAATCCCTGATGGATAAATACTGATGACGTATTATAATTGAGCTACCTCGTAAAGATAAGCTCCAAGTAACTTTGTCTGTAAATTATACCAAGATAAATTACATTACAACGAAAACGTATAAAGTCAACAGATTTTTTAATGTCTGCTATATAGACTGTAAATTCGAGAACATTATATTTAACATTATATATACAGGCTAATATCTCGAAAATCATAAAAATCTCATCTCCTCTCGTCTCATCTCGTACTATTAAATATAAAGATATTAGTTTGTAACGCTCTGAAATTTACACTTCGTATAATTTAAACTGCACTTACCCCTTGAATGTAGTTATCTACATTTAACTTTTCGTTTTGTGAATGCGCCCCGTCATCACCTCTGCCAACTGGTAAAAGCAATACATTCTTGCCAGTAACTTCTTGGAATGTCAAAGTGACAGGAATCGAGCCACCTTCGCGAGAAAGATCAGGTTCTACATGATAAACATGTTGAGTAGCTTTCCGGCCAGCCAAATAATGTGGATGATCAGGATTCTCGGACCAGGCCTTGCCGCCGTGGTACATGCTCACATTCATGGTATTCGGGCTACCTCTATCTTGCCATACCTTATTCACATACGCAACTACCTTCTCGACTGTTTCATCCGGAGTCATGTCGGGAACTATTCTGATCGAAAATTTACCAATAACCTTCCTTGGGATAACTGTCTTCGCTCCCGGTTCACTGAAAGCACCCTCGATCCCATGAAGAGACAAAGAGGGCTGCCTCCAGCGATGAAGCAGTAACTGAATCTACAAAAATCAAAACAAATAAAGCTGTTAATAGTTTAACGGATAAACTAGCATACGTTTCTAGAATCATAAGACAATACTGTAATTCCCCAGTAACTTCCCACTTTTAAATCGAATCTTAAAAAAGATCTTATTCGCATATACCTTGTCCTCTTTATGCGCTAACTTCTTAGTTCCAACAGTGTCCCTGAATTCATCTACATCGAAATCTATATTCTTATAAGAGGATAATTCCGCTTCAGTTAATTTAACCACATTGTTATAGATATCGTCTACTAAAATACGCCCATTAACGTCAACCAGGCTGTTCATTAAGTAAATCAGATCTGCCATGGCTTCGTGTACAGTTCCACCAAAGGTACCACTGTGCAAGTCCTTGGCAGCGCAAGTGACTTCCATTTGGAAGTAGCAGATACCTCGTAGGCCGTAAGTAATGCAAGGCTTCTTGGTACCCAGCCAATAATTGTCTGATATGCAGACATAGTCTACATCTCGTAAGAAGGTATCCTTCTTTGCCCACAGTAGGTCGTCCAAACCTTCGCTTCCACTCTCTTCCATTCCTTCAAAGACAAACTACAAAATATATCAGATTAATTAAGAAATACTTAACAATACAAACTTCGTGATCTCATTAAAAGATACCTTAAGATTGACAGGAATATCTTCTCCAACTGCTTTGTAAGCTTCCAATGCATGTATCCAACAAAGAACTGGCCCTTTATCGTCGGTACTACCTCGTCCAAAAAGTTTACCATCCTTCTCAACGAGAATGAAAGGATCAGTGTCCCAGCCATCTTCCTTTAATGCAGGTTGTACATCCAAATGTCCATATAAGAGCACAGTCTTCTTTTTTGGATCAGATCCAAGAGTTCCCAGTAGTACAGGTGGAAGTAGGATTTCAGTGCCATTAGGAAGAGGTTGTTTACCTATGTCAACTAATTCTGTGGTTGCTTCAAGATTCTTCAACTTTATTTCTGCCCATTTCATCATTTTCACTACCTCATTCCTATGATCCGGCCATGCTGATACTGATTTAATAGCTACCGCTTCTCCTAAGTTCTTAATATAATCTTGCGCATGATCATCTATATACCTATAAAAATATCCAGTACAAAATAAAAAAAAATTGAAAGCTAAGAATAAAGGACAATGAAAAAAGTTATCTGAACATTTGTACAATGAATTTATACATAATTTAAACATTTATAAATAAGTGTGGATTAATTATTAAATTTATATCTATATTTTTCGATGAGTATATGTATGTTTAAATAATACAAAGTTATATTGAAAAATAAAGATTAAAACATACTTGAATAAGTTAGCCAATGTTGATGGTAATTGCAGTGTCATGATTTATTGTTAAACAATAATCACTCTATGCTGAAACTTTGCAAAATATATAGCTAGAAATAATACCGATGTTCTTGTCCGAAGATAAGTCTCAATGTCAGTATTGCATGAATTATCTTATCTCTCACAGGCGTACTCAACCAACATACGCTATCTGAAATTTTAAGTCACACTTTGTATTCATAAAACAGAACTGAAATAACTTAAACACATATTTAAAAACTCATTTAAAATGTTGCATTATCACTACTTTTCCAATAACTATTAGTTATTTTCAATTATTTTTATTTCTTATAAGAAAATTATATACATTCTACTATATTTGATATATCAAGTGACTAAGTCATTCCAGATTCTTTAGTCATTTTATTACATATTAAACTATCAGCACAAATCGATAAGTAATGAGTGTAAGAGTAAAATGAAAAAAACTTAACTTGATGAATATTATTTATAATTAATTCAGATTTATGTATTATATATTATATACCGTTAACGATGTTGATTATTACTGAGTATAGCCTTTTTTGGAGATATTTTTGTTTATATGTGTTAACACCTAATCCTTTTATAGTTAATGATTATATTAATTATATGATATTTTCTCAATAATCGAACAAAAACATTATATCAAAACATTTATAATCGTAATATAGGAATAAAACGAACCTAGCCGTGACTTTCGCTTCGTCGAGTAGTACACTAAGTCCTGCTGGCCACGTTCCGCAGAACGTTTAATTTGCAACTGTTGGAAGTTTTCTGAGCTAAGATTGGATAATTCTTTTAGATCTACAGGAATCTACGCGGCTACTGATTCGTCCCGAACTAGATTTAGTGGGTCAAGCTCATATATTGGTTACCTGGCTGTTCTATCCAATAGAATCATGACATATGGGACGCGTTCAGCAGAACGTTTAGTTTGCAACTATTGAAAGTATCTTGCGCTGACATTGGATTATTCCTGTAGATCCAAAAGAATAATCCAATCCCAGCTCAGAAAACTTCCAACAGTTGCAAATTAAATGTTCTGCTGAATATGGCCATGGCTTCTACCCACAAAACTGCATGTTGATTGGCGAACTTCCGTCGCGCGGCAAGCATTTCCGCGTGCTGTAGGCAGATGTCATCAGTGTAGTATTTCCGAACGAGGCTTTGTACGCAGACTTTGGGGACGTCGCAGGACACTGTGAAACAGACCTTGCAGAATAGTTCGTAGGTAACGTGTGTAGCGTTCGTGTGGAGTTGTGATCTCATTTAACCTAAATTAACCAGCACGTAACACGTGCGAAGAATAGTACAATTCGTTGTGACGTTTTTCTACAAATTTTTGCATTGCGTCCACCAATGTAATTTATTCGAAACTATACAGTATTCATACAGTAGTCTTATATAGAAGTTTCTAGTACTTACGAATACTCGACAATGATGAAGAATCAACATACTGCGAATACGTCAACAAAAATACAGGTATTTTATCAAGCACTCATTGCTTTACAAATATTTTAATGTATCCTATCACATTTTGAGAACTATTTTTTATCGAAGATATTAGATTAAGATGGAAGAAACTAAAACATTCGAGTGATCGGTGTTGAAGAATAGGTTAACTGTCATACTCTTAAAATCGTTCCTTAGTGAGTGAAAGTTCTTGATATACTTAGAGCTTATTTTATTACAGGATCTGAGAAGCACGCAGTTCTTGAATCGCATCAAAAAGTCATTATACTATCCCACAAATCCAGTGAATAACTACTTGTCTTTACCAGTTATAGGTTAGTATACATAGATCAACTGGTTTGAGCTTCTAAGAAATTCAAGCTTATAAATTGATTAAAATATTTACATGTTGGCCACTTGGCGGGAAATCTGCTAAGAATTCTTGTTATTCTCTTTGTTTCTTCCTTTATTTTTTTTTTTTATTTTTTTTCTTTTCTATTCTTTATTGTGGTTTTTTTAGTTTTTTTTATTTTTTTTTAATTTAAGTTCTTTTAGAACAGTTTGGCTTACCTCTATAAAATACAAAGATCGTTCAATTTGCGTGCTAAAACAAGACATTGTCTTGCAAGGACATAAATTTGTGTACATAAAAACATAAATAGTAAGGAAATTGATCAATTATAATCGATTATTCTTAGATCATAAGGAAAATAATAAATAAAATAATTGACTATGATTGATCAGTTTGCTTTTGTATTTGTGCCATGGGCCTCATTCTGTGTGTGAGTTCGTTTTATGTTGACAAAATATGCTGACATGAACTTGATGATAAATTGAATCAGTAACCTACTAATTTATCATATTTCACTTTAAATAATTAAAAATTAGTAAATTCAGTTTGGTTGCTACCACTGTATAATCTGCCATTATATTTTGTCGGAAGCTCTTCTGTTATTTTTCCTGATACAACACCAATAAAATGTATAGCAATATTTTGTTCTAGCAACTCTGTAGATGTTAATGTCCTAGTATAACAATGTTTTGTTCTAGCGACTCTGTAGATGTTAATGTCCTAGTATAATATACGAAAATATTCATAAGTGGATACATTTACTATGTATCTACATGTATCTAAATATTATTATGTATATGGTGTTTCTGTAATAATACATAAAAGATATACTTAAGTATATTTATTAACCCCTTGACATACAATGACGAGTCTGACGCGTCATTCATTTCATGGGCCACTGTAGACTTTGACGAGTTTGACTCGTCAAGCGCTTTTTTCGGCGGACGCCGTGCAGTTTACAATTAGATTACATAGTTGCTTCACTCGTGCGTCGATTCTCGTTTGTTTATAACGTTCGAGATGGCCCAAGAACAAAAAAGCATTATAAGCAGAAGACATGCTATATAATTTGTCTCTTCCTAACTATTCAAAGCGTGGCAGACCGTCGTAAAATGAATGCCCGACTTGGCTACAGGCCAAACGTTGGGCACATTTCCCGGAACCTATTCCCTCGACTGATAAAAAGAAATTACCTACAAAGAGATGCCGCGCGTAAAAAACAACATAAGAAGCGAAACAACGTGGCAGTGCAAAAAATGTTTTGTTCTTTTATGTCCCAAACAACGTGGCAGTGCAAAAAATGTTTAGTTCCTTTATGTCCCAAACAACGTGGCAAAAAATGTTTAGTTCTTTTATGTCCCAAACAACGTGGCAGTGCAAAAAATGTTTAGTTTCTTATGTTCCAAAATGTTTTGAAATATTCCATTGTACAGAACTATTAAATTATTATTTTTTAATGTTATTTAGATGTTCTTTGTTAACATCAATCTGATTAATAAAAATCCAAATTTCAAAATAAAATGTACTCTTTCTCAGCTTTCACGTAACTGTTCAGTTGAGCGAAATTAAATAGTATTTTTTGGTCGCATTAAGTTCCATTTAATTTGTATGTCAAGGGGTTAAGCATTGCGAAATAATAGGATTGGTGATTAGACATTTTCTTACATTTTCAGAATCAACAGCTGAATTCATCACAAAAGAAAGTGGTCAACAATTAGAAAAACTTGATGTGGAGGTAGCAAGTAGGATATCTAATGCCATATGTGCTTCCCCTTGTGCACTTGTGCTGGCTCTGCTGTATATCGAAAGACTGAAAAACTGTAATCCCCAATACCTTCAGCAAGTAGCACCATCCGAACTGTTCTTGATATCTTTGGTAATTGTTGTACTTTTATAGTTGCCTTTTTTTGAAGGTACAAATTGAAATTATAAATCATTAATACTAATGATATAATTGCATATTGCTTATTCAAATATTTTATTAACAATTGTTAGATGGTGGCCAGTAAGTACCTACACGACGATGGTTCGGAAGACGAAGTTGTAGACGCAGCATGGGCAATTTCAGGAAGACTAACTTTATCTAGAACAATTAAATTAGAGATGGAGTTTCTTAAGGCAGTCGTAAGTGGCATTTGATATTTTTATTTGCATTTTTTTAAATATACATACAATACTAAGAAAAATTTACGAAGCTTATTGGCGCACTTATTAGCCAATTAGTAAAATGACTGGAATATATACATGTATATATGAAAGCATCGGCGTTATATTATCTAGATTTATTATTTATGATAAATACTGATCGTGCTTGCTTAGCTATTGCAAATTGGCCTATCTTTATTTGCGAAGAACGTTCCATTAACCCACAAATTATTTGCAGAATTGGATGGTATCTGTGCGACAAGAAACGTTTTGGGAAAGGCTGCGACAATTAGAGAAGGAGGTGGCTTATCGGGAGGTACAGAAACGAAACTGGTGCTCATATACCGAACTGAACTGTCTCATGAGTTACAGCCAACTGATCACAGTTGCGAGGTCCGTTATGCTAGTCTGCTGTATCTCTCTGACGGCCTATGTAATCTGCTTTCTGATTATGTTTGGAAGCACTTTCGTCCTTCAGGCGATCACTTTATGCTGCATTTGGTTTGTCCGAACGTGGCAGATCGTGAACCTGAACGAAACTAACATTACGTTGTGCAGCAACATTCCGCCGAGTCCGCTTATTGATGCGCGATCTTGTGTGTTCAATGACGAGCATGTAATGCCCGCTTGTTCGTTGTTCGGCGACTACAAAAATGAAGACCGTATCGGCGTGGAAATCCAAAATGCGGACGAATATGTCATTGGGCACGCTGACAACACCAGCAACAACAGCGATGTCAACTGGCAATGGTGGTTGAACTCGACGATGACTTGGCTCGCAGAGTACTCCTCGAAGAATTTCACTAGTCAGGTCACCAAATTTAACGACACCGGGTCGATTTTCAGTGGCGCAAAGTTTCCGTTCAATTCAACGCAAAACGAAAGGATAAGGAATACGGAGGACTTCGTGTTGCACTGGCAGAAAAGGCTATACTGGATTTTGAATCGGCTGAAGACACACTGGATCGAATTAAACTATTCACATCATAAAATTCTCCAGTCGATTCATAGTATTGATTTTCTAGTTCAAAGTCGACGGTTCGACCGTTAGATAAAGCCTTTCGCGGAAAAAAACTTAGATTTGCATATGTATACGCGCGTGAAAAATGCATAATATATATATTTTTATATCGACTTTTTATGTAACGTTCGATACCAACAGACGCGTTTCTCCATTATTCATCTTGTATCGAATATTTGTAATATATATATATGTATATATATATATATATATATATTTATAACAAGAATGTTGTTGTTATTGGTTTATGTCAAACTAAGGTTTCCCTGATCGTCGATAAACCTCGCTATTAATAATCATTATGATCATTACATAAATTCTGCTCTATACATTTATACATTAAATACATTCACTAAAATAAGTCATGTTATTACGACAGTTGAAGATAAAAAGTCCACAGAGGAGTTTGTGATGAAGTGCTTATTGCAGGTGCAGGACGGTTGCGATCCTTTCGCGTGTGAATTATAATCTCCTAATTCTCAAACATAACGTCCATTATCCTTCTTTTTTGTTTCGATAATTCAACTATCGGAAAAGCGCGGCTACCGGTATAGGCGTCATACCAATGAGACATCCGATTGTAACTCCGATGACTCGGCCCTGTATATTCAACGGAAAGAATTAACACAAACTTGCTGTTGATGTTATTCGGTGAAAAAATATCCGTAAATATGTTAAATTCAATATATGAATTGTTAAAGTATCGTTTAAGTAATAATTCGACATAAAATGCGACGAGACAATCGTACCACGTTCGCGGCAACCCGCGTCCTAGGTAGATTCAATTGTGTCAGTGTTAACTTCGGCGCTTCGAAGCCGACTTTCTGGGCGAACATTTCAACATAGTGCACCGACCCGATTCCAATGACGTCAGACACCGTGTTGCCCAAAGCGGCCGCTGCCATGGTCGAGATTGGAAACTTCGCGTTCAACATCACCTCGATTTGATCGCCCTGAAAAAAAGAGAGACCAAGCCGTATTGTAAGTCGGCACACATCACAAAGAGAGTCCGTAAAAATACATACCGCAATGATCATGATGAAATTGTCGAGGAAACCAAATCCAACGAACGGAATTGCGTTTGCGATCGCGACTGCAAAAATATCATATGCGAGATTATTCGTTTGTACTTATTTTTTTCCACTGGTAATCTGTAAAACATGAATCATGCGACGATTGTAACGTGAATTTCGTTAAAATAAAATGCATCGCGAATGAAGAATGAAAGATTACGAAGAGCTTATTTGCAATTAAGACGGATTATTTGCGCTCAAAACTTGCCTCAATCACTGTGATGTTGAGCAAATGTATAATTAGTTTCAATGTTACATGTGTACAAAGACCTATTTCAAAGACTATAATACGCACAACTATTGTGTTGTCGCAACAGTTAGGCAACATGCATTGGTTGTATTCTTTAGTAAAAAAATTAATGCGTACCTAGCACCAGTTCTTTCGTGGACGGTTCTGCAACATTTTCAACTGCAACGGGAAAAAATTCAACATATATCTACAGGTTAACTGTCCAGCCAAATATTGCTATGCATAATCACCCGATAAAATTAACAAGCACTAAAATACTCTACAAGACCTATTCTTTACCCATATAATTTAACCCATTACATGCAAACATTGTATACCTAAAAAGATAACGATCACAATAGAGTAACATATTCTTTTACAAGTTTGATTTCTAATTTAATATTGTACCCTTCAAGATATACATAGTTTGCTCATATGTATGAAATGCACAAAAAAAACCTTTATTCTATTTTAAGTTGGACTTTTCAGATGAGAGATTTTAAATCTCTTGAATAATTAATACTACTAGTGATAACTAGTGATTTAAAATGCAGAAAATTTGACTCCAAGGTGCGAAAATTTTGTTCCCTTTAGCTGGGGAAGTTGTGATCCCAGATGGTAATGCCAAGATTAATATCTGTTAGTATGTACAAGAAAAGGATTGCAGGATGTTAGACGACATTCGGCCACGATATTCGATACAAGCTTCAGTCAGCTTCATACTTTATAGAAGAAATTTCAAATAGCTCTAGTTTTAAGATCTTACAGTTTGATGGAAATGTTAAAAACACCATTAAAGACATAAGCATATATTCCCAGCTCTTTGTTGCTATCAATTTTGAATAGAACCTATATCATGAAACTATATTTTAATATAGTTTTAAAATTGATATTTCAAAGATCAAGATATCAGGATATAACAAGAAGAAGAAGAAGAAGAAGAAGGAAAACGAGATAAGAGACAAACTTTGATAATCTATTCGTCTATTTGCTTCAGAGAAAAATTAAAACAAGTTCCCACAGAGTAAAAGAGCTTTAGGTAGAAAGACAATTCTAAAAAAATGTCGAAAATATTACCTAACTGCAGCAGTGTGGATGACTGTAAAACATCCGAAAGTTGAATCAGAATAGAAGGCAGAAGAGGGTTAGTGTAGTTAAAACAGAGAGCAATAGAGAGAAAGGGAGAGATAAAAAGAGAATAAGAGAATGAGGTAAGTTTAACTTACAGAATAACATCCATGGAGATCGCATTGCAGGAAAAAGATTCCATTATATCCAAAGATACCATTAAATAACAGTCGAGGTGTTAATTTTATTTTGCGAGATCTACAGGTAATAAGTCTAAGTTAATGCTTGTAATGCTTTCGCGAATGTAACAAAACGCTACATCCTATCAAAGATTTTTTTCTTTTTCAAAATAGAACACTGCACATCTTTCTTTCTTTCAGTAGTCTCTCGCCCGGCTAACAAAAGTTAAGACATACATAACTAAGATGGTAAATCTTGCATCCCTACCGTACTTGCGACTCAGCCAATCGTCTGGTACAGGGCAATAGGTTCCTGTAGGATCCACCTCACCCAGTGATGGGATTTTACTAGGTCTACCAAGTTTGCTCCTCCATCGGAAAGCCGCCAGTTGACCTCACAGAAATGTAACATCATTATAATGCATTATTTGTAAACTTTGCGCGTGAGTTCAATATCATAATCTACCTACCTTCATAGCCAGCTTTGTCCTCCTCGGATTTGCATTCATTCAACGCAGCCAGGAAGAGCTTGCGCTCCTCGGAGGAGAGTTTTGACGTAAACTCTTTCGCTCGTTGCTTCGTCAAAACTTCGGAGATATTGTTAAATGAGATCGGAGCCCTCGCGGAAGAGAAAGTACTCAAGATCCGTGAAATGTCAGTGATACACGACGACACGGGAAATCGGCGTAATAACGTGCCGCTCATTAATAACGTTTCGTTACGATCAGGATAATGCGGTTGCTTGCTGTTAAGTCGCACGATATCCCGCGAAATGAATCCTCGTCGACTGAACGCTGTTACGGACACGCACATTTTGGCAACCGGGGAAACCACAGGATCGTCGACGATGAGTGGAGAATAACTCGTCGATTGTTCGCGTAGTCTTGCACGCTCGAAATGATCTCGCCGCTAAAGATATCACCCGGCCGAATCCGGTGAACGCGAGGAAATATCTGCAGATCGAATCATCGATAAGATTACGCCTCTTCAATGTTTCACGAGGAGTGATATAAATGACATCAGTGACATATATATGTCAAACATAGATCAAACATTCATGCTGCACTTCGACTATAGTGGCGGAGCGAAGCCGGAAATCGGTACTTCGAAAGTGAGAAGCGTTTTGTTTCAGCCGTTTTCTCATTCTGCGTGCTATTAGCACGGAGAGTTTGTTCTTTTTGGCTGTATTGAAGCATCTTTCTTCTTCAAATATCTTTGCGTTATACACGTGCATTTTATTCAAAGAAAAAATGCTACTGCAATTTACATATGTCACAAAGAAATCATGATCCATTAGAGTTACATGTGGATCATAGCTCCCCTCCACGCTAGTGTTCCTTCCAGGATGAGTTCGAGGAGACACTATTTAGCGCTACTACATCACTCTATCCTTGTTGTACACGTAAAGAGTAAGAGTGGGCTTCTGCCCATGGGATGCGATAACGCATGCAGCGGAAACCGTAAACTTCTAGTTCTTACCAGGAAACAGCATGTTGATTGGCTACCGCGTGAACTTCCGCCGCGTTGCCGCGTCCTGTAGAATAACGCGGTAGCGTTAAATAGCGTCTCTCCGAACGCATCCCTAGTATATTATACAGTTCAATATTGCATATAGAACACGGCAAATACTTGCGCGCAACCAGCATCTTGCGTTCTATACGCAGAGCCATGAGTAACGTCATTTCCGCTAAGAGGAAAGGATTGTTGATGGAGAATTCACAGCTCATAGCATATTCGGCGTATAAGAATTTTATTTTTAATAGGAGACTTCGCTTCCTACACCCATCAGTTTCACCAGCGCGAGTTAATCAAATCGATTAAATTCAACTCTTACATTGAAACTGTCCAATCGCATAGTTGTTGGATAGATGCGATTGACCAGTTCCAATGGAAAAATTCACGTTGATGAAACCAGGCTCTAGATTTCCTAACTAGTGACACATTTATCTCTAGAAAACAAATCTTATTGGACGTCCGATGTTCTATATGAGGTACGTTCGGGGAAACATTATTAACTAGAAACGTAAACTACTAATGCTGTTCGTGGGATTAATAAACGAAAGCGATAGCTCCATTTACGGCATTAGCGTAATGTTAGCATTTGGTCTGTTCTTTTTAGCTATACTGCTGAACCGGTGCAGCTATAAAAAAACAGACTAAATTATTGCATTCAGAAAATACAGCGATTAATGAGCAGTCAATAATTATTGGTCTTTTTTTTGTTAGATCTTTAAATTTAGAGCGATCAAAATGATGACGTAGCACGTTACCACTAGTGACGCCACGATTGTGCTTATCAAAACTATACTCTAGTTCGGCGAACAGCCTTTAGCGCTAAATAGCATTAATAGTGTCTTCCCGAACGCACCTATAGAAAGTCGCAGTATGAGTCTCCATTAGTACATACTTGTTGCACTGATACAAATAGTTCAGCTAAAAAGAACAAATTTATGGCGTGCGACGCAGCGCGTCGGAGCCATTATTGAAGTCAGTTAAAAAAAAATTTATTGTGGCACAGAATTTTAAATGATTATAACTGATTTTTCTTTTTACAGTGTAGTAAGATGTAAGTATTGCTTGTTTTTTGTTATTTCATGGACATAAGTGAAGTTAAAACGGTATAAAAGGTATAAAAGATTCTTATTTTTGTGTGGAAAGGATAATGTCTTTTTTCATGTCATAGGGTTCCCTCCAAACCTAAAAAAGAAGAATCCAGACGTTCATCAGTAAGTATTTTAGTTTACGTTGTATTTTTATATTATTTTATAACTTATTTTTCTAATATATTTTTGAGAGTGAAAAACTTTCTATTTTCGTGATGTTAATTTTTAACATTAACGATGTTCGATGTTTTTATAGATTCTTAAACCACAAAAATCCAGACAGCCATTGCAGAAAATAAATATCAATTCCTCATCTAATGAAGATACTCCAGCCACATCAAAGGTCAAGAGACGTGTTAGTTTTGCAGAAAAGAAACATGTTAAGTAAGTACCTTTTAATATAAGTAGAATACGAGTTAGATTATAATTTGTTTTTATACTAAGAATATCTCTTTAAATATGCTTTGTGCAGAGAATTTTGCCATTCCACGGAGCAAGGAACTGTATGGGATAACACATACGAAGAACATGATTCTAGTCTCAAAGCATCTTTTAGGACAGATCAAAATACAAAAGTTGAATCCAAGGAAAATGCATCAAAAGTTACTTCTAAAGGTGACTATACAGCTGTTGGCACTGAAGCCAATTCAAGTCATAGAAATGATTTTAATCTAACAGATAGTCAGCCACATGCTTCTGCCATAGAATTCTATGAAAATGATAAGGATAATGATTTAAATCCCACTAATCCAATAGAACATGTAGAAATATTTAGTCAAAAACTTCTACTTGGGCAAACTATTCTGTCAAATGTATCTAAAAGCACATCAAGCAATATTGTTACTGTATATGTAGACAATGATAAAGAGAATGATTCACATGTTATCAGTAATGAATATTGTCCAGAGATATGTACTAATAAAGTTGGCTCTGAAATGGAGAGAACATGTATCCAAGATCAATCTATGGAATTGACTATGATGATACCAACATCTTCAGTGAATTGTGATATAGAAGATAATAAGCAAAAAGATACACAGAAAGATAATGTTGCATCACATCAGGATTTTGACACAAATTATACTACCATGGAAATGACTAAGGTAGCGTCATGGAGAAACAAAACAGAAATATACGATCCAATTTCAAAACAAGAGAATATGTATGAAAGAAAGGATATGAACAATTCAATTACTTTTACTGAAAGAACCAGATCATTACACAAGTCTATGGATATTACTGAAACTGTATCAGTCCCCTCATATCACGAGAAAATGTATAATATCGAACATGCTGTAGAATCATTGGTCCCTAATTGCAATAATGAACCGATAGAGATTACTCAGGCTATTTCAAGATCTGTAGAGCCTATCAAGTCTGATTTAGAAGTTTCCAGGAAAATTTCAGTAATAATGCAGAATTGCACAAATAAAAGGCGTGACACCACAAGTAACAGCTCGACATCTCCGATAAATTTACAGGCAACTAAGAATATTGTTTCTAAACGGATACAAAATGATTATTCCAGTTCACATCTTATGCCAGATAATTCCATAAAATTAACGAGCGTAATACAATCACGGATCGTAGCAGATTCTGACACATTTAATCCGAATGATAACAAAAACAATACAAATTTTAACACTTCAATGGAAATGACTATTGCCCTACCATCTAAAATATACAAACAAAATGCTACACAGCCTTGTAACAAAAGTGCAGTTGAAGAAAATAGTTTGAAGGAAAATTGTGAAACTGAAGGTACGGATAAAACTGAATTCTTCAACGATGTACCAATGGAAATGACGAGACCTATAAGCATGTACGAAAAAAACATTCCGTATTTCCATGATGAAGATACAGTTTCAGGAAAACATTTGCGAAAAAATCGTAAAATTAGCGAGAATTCTGATAAAACTGAGTTCTTCAATGACGCCCCAATGCAAATGACGAGACCTATCAATGTGATATTACCTATGAACGTTTACGACAAAGAGAATTTGAGAACAGACGAGCTTATGTTCGGAGATAATAAAAATACGTTTTCGCAGAATACATCCATAGAAATGACTAAGACAATATCGTCAAGAAACGGAAGAGAAATTTTCAATCCAATTATTCGTGGAAAGAACATATGTGAGACAGAGAATGAGAATTCTATTACTTTCAGTGAAAGAACCAAATTATTATGCAAATCTATGGATATTACCGAAGCTGTTCCGGATCCTTGGTTGCACGAGAAGATGTGTAATATTGAGAACACTGCAAAATTTGCGGAAGCATTGATTTCTCGCAATACTACAACGCCAAGAACACATTTGCCCGAAGAAAATTCCGCACGATTGCCACTCCAAACTGAATCAGCTGTAAATAATGATGAAACAATTCACAATGCATCAATGGAAATTACTGCCGCAGGTCCGTCGATTATGCATCATATAGGAAACATTAAACTACACAGAACGGAAAATTTGAGTGTTTCTAGAAGCAATGAATTTCAACGTCCAACAGCAAATGATGTAACAGAGTTTAGAAAGAGCGAAATAAGAGAAAATGTTACAATTCCAAGAGAAACTGTGGGGACAACAAATCTACACAGTGCATCATCTAATACTCGTGTTTTAACAAACAATTTTAATTATTCGTTAAGTTCAACCTTGACAAATGCTTTATTACACGAGTCTATGGGTATTACTAAAGCTGTTCCAAGTCCTTTCTTGCACGAGGAAACATGTAATATCAAGCGCACTGCGGAATCCTTGATTTCTCGCAATACTACAACGCCAAGAACACATTTGTTCGAAGAAAATTCCGCACGATTACCACTCCAAACTGAATCAGCTATAAATAACGATGAAACAATTCATAATGCATCAATGGGAATTACTGCCGCAGTTCCGTCGATTACGCATCATATAGGAAACATTAAACTACACAGAACGGAAAATTTGAGTGTTTCTAGAAGCAATGAATTTCAACGTCCAACAGCAAATGATGTAACAGAGTTTAGAAAGAGCGAAATAAGAGAAAATGTTACAATTCCAAGAGAAACTGTGGGGACAACAAATCTACACAGTGCATCATCTAATACTCGTGTTTTAACAAACAATTTTAATTATTCGTTAAGTTCAACCTTGACAAATGCTTTATTACACGAGTCTATGGATATTACTAAAGCTGTTCCAAGTCCTTTCTTGCACGAGGAAACATGTAATATCAAGCGCACTGCAGAATCTTTGATTTCTCGCAATACTACAACACCAAGAACACACTTGCCCGAAGAAAATTCCGCAAAATCGTCACTCCAAACTGAACCTAATAATAAAACGATTCATGATACATCAATGGAAGTTACTGCTGCAGTTCCATCGGCTATACGTCATATTGAAAACATTACACTAAATGGAACGGAAAGTTTGGATGTTTCCAAAAGAAATGAGTTTCCACGTCCAGTAACAAATAATGTAACAGAGTTGAAGAAGAGTGAAATAAGAGAAAATGTTACAATTCCGAGAGAAATCGTGGAGACAACAAATCTACATAATGCATCATCTAATAATACTCGTGTTTTAACAAACAATTTTGACCACTCGTCAAGCGTAACCTTGACAAACGTCAATAGAAAAAGACGAAGTCATGAAGACGAAAGTACAAATGCGAAGAAGTTCCGCAGCGATTCTCTCGAAGAGTCTCAGCCCCCTGTTTGTCACAACATACATTCATCTTCCGACAATGATGATAAACATGTTAAAAACGAACGTTCAACGGAGGACACGATTGATCCTACACAAATCTCGAAACTACCATGCGGATCAAATGTTAATGATAGTTTGAACAATATTGACGATTGTAGCTTCTTAAAAAAGAATCTAGAAAACAGTCTCGTGGAATTGCAGTCGATTAATCCTCCGTCGTTTGTCTATATGAGTGAGGATGAGAACTCCCTCTTCGAGGGAATTTTGTGGGAAGATAAACCTCATGTGTCAATCGATACTGTCCCGATCAATAATAAGAATATTAATTCTCAGAGATTAGAGACGACTGATGTCGAACAGGATGAGACAAAAGACTGCCACAGAAGCGCCGTGACGAATGCAATTGAACATAATCGGGAAACTGATGGCCAAGCAAGAACAATTATCGACGATAATCTAATCGATGAATCAAATCGCCACGCAACAGATAGAGAGCATCTCGATGGAGGTGAAAGCGCAAGTAACGTTAACCGTAGAAAGACGGCAACACTATTTAGTATTGATCATTTCACTGAAACAAAGGTAACGAGAAAAGATCAAGAAGAAAGAGAAATGGATGAAGAGGAATATACTCTGGATGAGGTAAACAATGATGAGGTAGAATTACCGAATATCGAGCAGGAACAATGCATAGAGGTAAGGGAGGAAGTAGAACGTCACATTGATCACCTGAAAGAGACAGAAGCTATATTTGAAGATGAAGTGAATCTTCAAATGTCGATCGAGGAAGATCAAGGTGTATATTGCCAAGAACATTCAAATGGTAAAATAAATCAGCAAGGTGTAGAACAAAAGGAAGACTACGTAGAAAAGAGACTCGACGCGAAGCAGTGCTCTAACGAGACTAAAGAAGAGCCTTTAGTCGAACAGGATCCGTTCTTGTCGCTGTCGCAAAAAATAGAAGCACTTGCCGAGGGGTAAGTACATATACATATCTATACAAGATGTTTCACATAAGATGCTACATCCTTCTTTCTCCGAAGCTGTTAAAAAGGTAATGACAAAAACATCTTTCGCATTTCAACGCATACGCTTCTTTTCACAGGGAAAACTGCATTTGGAACGTGTATTACAAAAATGTCGATAGGAAAATGATTGCGTTCGGTTTCATGTCGAATTCATTGTTGATAATAACATTTTTATCAGACAATCTGAGTCGTCCCGAAGAGAATTTAATTAATGAAATCAAGATTATCTCCCGCCTTGCAGGTGAGCAATCGAATATTAATTGATCGGGAAAATCTTGGAACAGTAAAATATCCCAACGGTATCCTTTTCGCGACAGATGACGCAGATGTACTAATAAAGATAGTTCACGGATTAATTCTGGAGAAAATCAACGTGGAAACATTTACGCACTCGTACAGTACTCACGAGGACGTTCTTTCGATGCTAGACTTGATTTCGCAAGAGGTGAAACTAGCGATGAATTTCATGTTTGATTTAAAGCGTTTGGACGACTTAAACTTGATGGAGATCGCTCGCGATAAGTAATAACTTCCATCTAAATGTTTTCTATGATAGATTCAATAACGCCGCTATTCGAATTATCGTTGTATCATTCGCTTGTTTTAGAATTTCGTTCGTGTCTCGAAGCAAATGTATGAATATTATATTGAAGATCACGATCAATGTTAAACGTTTCGATAAGCTTACTCCAAATGATGTTAACATTCACTGTTTGCTGGGCACGATAAAGTAAGTTGAAAAAGAGATCGCGTCGCACGAATAAAGATTTAACAGATTGCTTCTTCTTTTTACAGAGAAACGGACATTAAAAAATTGATTAAAAATGTGAAAAAGAATCACAAGTTTCTGAGTCGATATATGAACGACGTGAAGAATTATATAGATATAATGGAGGAGATTTCAACGACTCCCGGTTGACTGAATTGACCGAGTCAACACTCCATAAAAATGTCATTTAAATCACATTTTAATTAGAAGAAATAAAATATTCAATATATTTTGTAAATCACTGTGCAATTATATATCTACATTAGAAGTTTAGTGCCCAGTGTATAATTAAGGTTGCGTTTTTATACTTTTATATTATCCACAAATCATACAGTAAAAAATGTCTGTAATAATCGAGGTAAGATTACTATAATTTCTTATAAGTTAATTGTAAACTTGTCTACGCCGATATATACAGCGTGTTTCAAGTTCCATTTGCGTTATCATTTTCGCTTTAGAATCGACTTCGCATCTTTTATGCCTCATTAACATAAACATTCAGACTCTAATTAACTCGACGAACATTGACTATTCTCGTTAGTCGAGCCGATTTCGTGCCACGTGTGAGAATCGATTTCTACCGATTGGCCGATACTGACGAATGAAAGTTCGCATTGGCGGGACGCGCTCCGACTCTCCGACGCAAAACGCGTTCCTTATGCAAGCGCGTCGCTCAAATCGCTCTTTTTCCGCCTACATTTGTATACAATGAAACTCTCGATCAGACTGTCAGTTGTGCGATACCACCGCGCCTTCTTGTCTTTCCACCGGGATGATAAACGGGACGTTCTCGTTAGAACGTTAGCGCTCAAGTTGGACTACCCGAGTCCTTCAAGAGGGTCTAGAAACCAATTTCGAGATTTCGTCGAAGAGTTTCGCGCGACGTTCGACAATCTCGTGCTGTTCATCTAGGCGCGATGCTTCCGAGTCTGCTTTTTAGCGTGGCGCGTTATAAACACTCGGAGAGCTTGTTAAAGAAGTCGGACTTTCTTTCACCGCGGCTACACTAATCTCGCGTGGGTGTAAAGGCCCGGTTTTACGGTGATTTCGTAACGCGCGCGACGGTCCGATTTCCAGTATCAAAAAGCATTTCACGAGGATCCCGAAGACCTTCGGAGCCCCCCTTCTACCACCCCACCCACCTATATTCGTTCTTTCTTTCTCTCCCTCTGCCTCCGGACCTCTTTCCCTCTCTCTCTCCCTCCCTCCCTCTCTCGCTCATTCGCTCGCTCTCTCCCTCTTTCATTCTGTCGTTCTCTTCGCCCACTTCTTCTCGGTCTTCTCCCGTACATACTCGTGCATACGAAAACAGCGTGCACGGGAATCACTCAGCAATACTTTTTTGTATCGCGGACATGTTCTCACGAAATAAATGAAGTCGTAGACCGGAGAAAACACGTCGCTTCTCGAAGACCGAACATGAGACGCGCGCAAAGCGTGAAACTTGTATTTCTGACGTTCGCGTAAAAACTGAAAATGACAATGTTTCTTACGGAATAACGATTTGTATTCTATCGAAGTATCAGAGTAACCAGGCTTAGCCTTAGAATACGCGACAAGCGCTTCGGTGTCTCAGAGTTCGAGCGACGACGGAGCGTTCGAAATTGTTCTGCATGAAAGAGACGTCGAGGTGCGAGTCACTCTCTCCACCGTGGTTGTTCTCGATGATGAAGGGGCGAGTGGCGATGTCGCCCTCGTCGTCACCCGCGATGATACCTGCTCCAGATGCGGCGGAGAGCCGGCACAGAGCGCGGCGCAGGCAAGTGGGCGTAAGGGCCGGGAGAGAGAACGTCGTCCCGTGTTCCATACATGGCTATGCTATGTGGAAACCGAGAGACACATAGAGAGGCGGACGGACGGACACAAACCGGGGGAGTCCCCACCGCGTGGACACGGTGGAGGCGACGTCGGTTTTCTCGTCTCTCCAAGTGGTCGTCGAGCATGCTCTCGGCGCTCGTACAGTGCCTCGCAGTACGCAGCACCCGACCCGTCGCCTGCTACCCGTTGTCGTGGTGTCGCGGGCACCAGGGGAACCGCATCACGTCCGGAGATTGTGTTCGCTACCTACCGCCCAGGCGTTCGTGTCACCGCGCGCGACTCCTCCTCGCGCTGTGGCGCGCTTCGCCGAGACCTTGGAAGAGACGCGCGATGTCCGTTCCTCTTCTTCTTCATCTTCCGCGTGACCGCACGTCGGAGCCGACGAATGAGTTGCCATATACGACGACACGTGCGTAGATCCCGACGACTGGGTCGTCGCGAGATCTACTCTCTCCATAAGTAAGGCGAAGATCCCTGTCTGTGATAATTATGCGGCGATATTGCGAGGGATAAGACGCAAGTGACAAGTGCGATCGGAGATTCCGCGGAAGTGTCTCTCTCTTCTCTTTTTCTCCCAGCGATTCGCACGTCCTCCCAGCGTGAAAATATCATCATAAGGAGTGCTCTTGAGGGATCTCACGGAAGGGATGTGATCATCAGAAGACGTCCAGACTTGAGGACCGTTCTCCGTTAATGTAGGACGGGTCGCACGATGCACTCGCGAACGTTTCACTGGCGTGGGTGCTACTGCGTTCCTCCATCGCTTTGAGGCTGAGGTCAGGTGTGGGAGGGTTGTGCAGAGGTTGGGAACACGCTCGAGACCGATGCACAGTGCACGTTATAGGTACGTATACCTGTGGTGATGCAGTTGTATTATCTTCTCGCGCGCGTGTGTGTGTGTGTGTATGTCAATAAAATCTCCCTAACGTCCACTCTCTTTTCATAGCAAAGTAACTCGTTAAGTTGATAGAATTACTTGTAAATTCGTATTTCTGTTACCTGTACCTTTCTGTGTGCAAATCGAGTTGCCGGCTTATATCGCAACGTAAAACACTCGACGAAGATTCGCGCGACGGGAAATTACCGCGAAAACCTCGCGACGTGTGTATTCACGTCAAGGGGTGCCTTTGAACGCCTCGTTCTCTCGTTCTCAGTAGGCTCATTCTGCCTGCTTAGCTCCAGCACCCTTCATTTTTCTTCGCAGAAGTTGCCTCTCAATCTTACGAAAGCCCTCCAACGTCTTCTCTGTAGGATACTCATACTTCATTACTTCATTCATGATCTCTGCCGGGTTGAGCGGATTGTGTTTGAGGGTGATTCGTCGCTGCAGCAGCAGCACCTTCTCCACGGCTTCCTTGACGAAGCTCAGGGGCACTCCGACGGACATTTTAGCCAAGCAAGAGACATCAATATTGCGATCGACACCGTGATACTTCATCAGTAGATCTTTGTAATATGTATACAATGTATTGTAATCAGTGGTGGGTATCATAATGAATCTATCGTGGATCCTGAAGAATGGCTGTGCCGCGTTTTCTGGTTGCTCGGACAACGAGAGGAACAGTACCTGTTGAAGGAGTTCGTTATATTGATGAAAGAATAACGTACGAAAGTAGTCCCGAGTAGGCGTCTCCTCCGGATACGATTTTTCGTCACGAATACGTTAATACGATCTGTGGGAAAACGACAGAAGTAGAATTTCGAGGTGGATGTCGAATCGCCTTCTACGATACCTACGCCAGTGAGTAACAGTATCTGTCCGGAATCTCTGACATTCTAAATCCTACGTTAACTCGCCGCCACCTACGTTCCCGCCAACCATACCCGCTGGTAGGTGTTTCATTGATGAGCAACTTCGATCGGGAGAGGTCCACGAGACGTAAAAAAAGAAAAAAGAACGGAAAGGAGAAAGAGAGAAAGAGAGAGAGAGAGAGAAAGAGAGAGAGAGAGGGGGGGGGGGGAACCCACCGTGTGCCTGCGAATTCGCCGAGACGGTGGTTCATTCATATTGAAGAAAGAGATCTGAAGCGGGAATAACAAGAATCCCACGAAATGGGTACTCGATCGCACGCCTCGACCCGCTCCTCCAATTTAGGAGATTTACACCGAGTTCTCACGATGCAGAATGAATCTCCGGTGTTTTATGCATGTTCTCTACGTGTGTCTAACGAAGCATCTTTAAACATTGCGATATGTGTTGGGAACGAAATATAAATTTTGGGCTGAGCATGTTAACGAAAGAAAAGTATAAATATAGCACGTTGAAAAATAAGTAATTATAATAGGAGCGGAGGAAAAAGCTTTTTGCGCTCTTTGTAGGTTCACCTGGTCGCCCGGAGTGATGCCTTTTATTAGTTTCTCGAACTGCTTCGTGAATCGTTTTGGTTGAAAATGACGCTCCTCCGGCGGGACTTTCTTCAGCCAGGGTCCCTCGCCGGCGTTGAGGAAAATCACTGAAGGAGCATAAGCACGAGCGACTCTGGAGATCATGTTGATGAACCTCTCTTGCTCTTTCTTGCCCACAAATTTATTGACCAAAACAGACGGCGATACGTCGAAAAGTAATGCGCCCAACTAAAAAAATCGATTAGGAACCCTTCAGAAACTAATTAAAAATCTATTCTATTATTTTGATTATATATATGTGTGTGTTTTTTCAATACTCTTTATTATTGCAAAAAGAGCATGGACGATTAACCTCTGAGCAAACAGCGTTGGCGAGGAAAGTCTTTCCGGCGCTCGGTAATCCGCAAATGCATACGGAGCGCACGCGCGGTGCGATCTGATGCGTCTCTTTAGAAATCAAGGGTAGCACGCAGTTCTCCAAGACGAGCTGCTTGACTTCGCCGAGTCGGTGCTTGTAATCCCGAGCTTCGCGACGCGCTTCGTAATTTCCATACGAGAAATCGCCGAGCCAGTCCCGCAGGAAAACAGTCGGATATTCCCTGATGACGTCCGCCTGCAGCAGTTCGTAGAAGAGATCCTCGACGGGCACGTCGTCCATGACGCCTTTCTTTTCCGCTTTCTTCCTTGGCTTGGCGACTTTCTTCTCTTTCTCTACCGCGATCATTCATTTAAGTAGGTTGTTCATAAGCAAATAATTAGACGAGCGAGTAAAAATAAAAAAAAGTAAATTAAATGGAAAGGCTTTATAGATATTCAATCTACTAGAAATAAAAATGGCCAATAAAAGCTTATGCACTGAAGTTGTAGTGTAATAATAAGGAAAGATTTTAATTAATCCTTGAAGCGTGTTATCAAGATGTTCCGATATAACCATATAATTTTTATTCGTCTAGACGTTTCGATCCTACATAGCAAAAAATTTTATGTTAAAAACAGCCCACTGAAATTTTCTGTTACTTTAACGAGATAAATATGTTAAAAAGTAATATGTTAAATTAACATTATATTTGTTTTTATATTTGCTTTTTAACACATTCCCTATATTAAGTGACACAAAAACTTCAGTTTTTTTCTCATTTTCAACATAACATTTTTTACTGCGCAGGTTAGATTTTTTTAAATTTATAGTTGCACGTTAAAAGTTATTGAAATTAACTGTGACTTGTCGCAAAAGTTTCGAGAAATAATTCACCGAGCAATTAAATGATTCGTCGTAATTGTTAAGCCTTATCCGATTACCTCCGTTCATCGTCGGGATTACGAATTTTTGCTTATCGTACGCGTGATCCTTCAGCAATGCGTTGTTCAACAGCTCCAGATCAGCTCTTAGAATCTCGTCCGCTATCTTCCTCATCTCGAGCTGCAGCTCGTAACAGTGTTTCTCGACGATCAGATCGAGGTACTCCTTCTGCTCCGGATTGCCGCTTTCGTCGCGAAGATTCCAGTTTTTCACAAAATCGGTGTTCGCTTCCAGCAAGCAAGATAGAGCTTGCGTTCGCGGCATTCTCCAGCCCCTCTCAAGAACCTGGGCTTTTGCCGGCCCAGCTTCAATCTTAACAGCTCCCCTTCTCTCTGCTTTCTCCTTAGCTTCCTTCTCCAACTTTTTCATCAAGTACTCTTGCGGTGTCAAAGTCTGCCCGGTCGTGATTAGGACGCTGCCGCCTAACTCAGCCGCTGGAAACACGTCGTAGTGTCCTGCAGCATCGTACCAGATAACGAACCATTCATGAATCTCATCAGTGATGTCTTCTATCAGTTCGGGTCCTCTGATTTTCAGCAGCTATACGAAATTAAGTCCTCGTTAATTCGAAAATTATTAAATTAAGGTCATATTGGGCTAATCTTTTACTGCTATAAAATGAGATTCGAATAATCATTGTGGATATTAATATTTAAATCAAAGTCAAATCTTTATTTATGTAATTTCAGATATCTATTTGGATATCTTAATACTCACCCGACGCTCAATATAGTCTTAAATTAGTAATTTTCGTAATTTTAGGGCTTTATTTCTTCGCAGCAGCCATTTTGATTAATTACGACAAAAACGAGAAAACGTATATCCAACATTTTTACGAAATACGTTGAGATAAAAAGATGTATCCTTAAAATGATACTTATGATCGATTGAGCATATTTGTACAATTTTCCGTAAACTTTCCTTTTACTTTAACAATCAATAAATAGCGCAAAATTAACGCGATGATGAAATCGTAAAAAAAAATTGACAAAAAGGAAAATTATATGTCATGTTAATTTTACGGTTATTTATTGATTGTTAAAAAAAGGAAAACTTACAAAATATTTTATAAATATGTCCAATTGATTATAAGTGTCTTTTTATGGACACATCCTTTTAGCTCAACATATTCTGTGAAAATTTAGGGTTTTCTCGCTATTGATGTCGTTAAACAAAGCGACTACAACGAGGGAGCAGGAACCCCAACCCCTTAACGCGCAAATCTGAATTAATTCAGATAAACGGTATTAGCAATATTGTGCAAGCTCGAGTTAACTCGGGCTGCTCTTTATCTTATATTCCCAATAAGCAAGAAATCATTAATACGTTATTACAATGATATTTTATAAATTCTAACATTTTCAAATATATAGCTCTTAATGTTGTATATAACATCATCGTTAACAATATTTGATTCAAATATTAAAAATAATATTTCCAGATTATGATTTTAATATTTAGGAATATTATGTGTATTAAGTAACAATTTAAAAACACTAATAGAATATAATGTCAAAATGTTTATAAAATCTACGTAAAATTAATGTTTCAAAAGGTTGATTTAATGTTTCTTGCCTACTGAGTTACCATGATGCACGTGCTTGTGTGTTAACTCGGACATGAAAAGTAATTACATTAAAGTTATCATATAATACATACAATGCCGAAAAACTATTTTAGTATTTGTAAATGTAATCAAGTAACTAACTGTGTGCCACGAAACGGGCCAGGCGAGGAGGAAGAGGTTATGAACTCATTTATTAAATGTTCGTCAATTTGGTCAATGAAATACACCTCAACACAATATTAGAGACTCTCAGAAAGAACTGCAGTTTTTATTATGCTAAAGCCGTTACCCTTGCACGCTCGTCGCTGATCGATTTCTCGGTCCGCTCAGCGAACACGGGTATCAAAGCGCGTCGTCGCTTGAAGTTTTCCTCGTCCGTTGCGAACACTTTGCGGCACCGCCAGCTCGGAATTGTCATACCCAGAATTTCTTCGAGTCGCGCAATTTTCTTCCTCGTGTCTCTCCGCGCGGTGTACCGCCGCCACGCGCGCTGTATCGTCTTCGCCGACTTTTCGTACTCCGCCTGATCTATCTTCCTTGGGATGATATCTCCGTACGCCAGTTTCTTATTGTACTCGAATATACGTTTCGCTTGGAATGGAACAGTTCGACGCTAGTGAGTCGCGAATACGAAAAAGATCTACTCTACTAATGTGACAAATAAGCTCGTCTTTTTTTAGCAATACGAATTTATAAAATATTTAAAAAATATAGATATTATATATATTTTGTGAATATCCAAATATCCGGAAAAACCAGGTATGAGAGAGATTATGATAAATATTTTCATAAATCATTAAAGTATGGTTTTACTTAAGTGAAATGATGTTTTTGAAATCATGTATTTGAAAAGTATCTTTGAATATTTATCAT
This sequence comes from Dinoponera quadriceps, assembly GCF_001313825.1. Classification (NCBI taxonomy): domain Eukaryota; kingdom Metazoa; phylum Arthropoda; class Insecta; order Hymenoptera; family Formicidae; genus Dinoponera; species Dinoponera quadriceps. The sequence continues at coordinate 603,138 of NW_014555734.1, forward strand.
GATCTTTCTTATGTCTGACTTTCGCGAACATTTGAATATTTATAATACAAAATATTTAATATCTATATTTTTAAAATATCTTATAAATGTTGAATATTGTCTAGGTTTATTCCCTTTAATTACCGTCTTCACCACGGACGCGTGCTTTCCTTGCTCTTTCATGATTCTGTATCAACAATATCGCCATATGCATGGCCTTTTTGGCTGCGGCCTTCATCTCTCGAGCGGCTATCTCTTCAGGCGATTCACGGGGCACCTCTACCTTTAGGGGTTGCACGACGCGTTTCCTTCGTGCTACGCGGGCCGTCGCCGCCTCGTCCTCCACTTCTGTCATACTTTCGACTTGCGTCGGTGGCAGACTAAGCTCTTTTATCTGAGCTATTGAAGGACAAGAGATTAGAGATATATTTGTATCGAAAAACTTGTAAATATACAATTTATCTTAAACATTCGATTAGTTTTACCAATGGAACCTATTCTAAGATATTTCTAATCTATTTCAGGATTTTGCTTAATGTCGATTTTGTGATTGATAAAGAAAAAGAAATTATGCAAACCTCTCTGTACCCTCTCGGTTAACTCCTGAACAAACTTTTTGCGTTCCTCCAAACGTTCCCGACCACATGCTGTTGCAAATAGCTCTATATCATCCCATGTGAATTTCATTCGATACAAAATATCGTCCGGCCACCTGCAATGGACGACATTCGTTCATTTTTGGTGAATTCAAAGTGATTGTGTCGTATGAGAAGCCTACTGATAATCCGAATAATCCTGTCGAACGATCTCCTGTTTACACTGCAACATCCGTCCGATTGCACAGTCCAACATTCTCTTTATTAAATCCCGTTTCTGTGTCTGCACCATTTGATCGTAACACATGATAAGTCTTCTCACGATGTTGCGGTACCTCAAAATTAAGTTAGTTAAATTAAATGAAAGAATGAAATTAGAAACAATCGGTCTGTCGCTCAAAACGAGCATAAGTACTTTGTCACATTTTCTTTTATTCTTCTTTTCTCTCTACTATGATGTTTAGTATTTTTATCAAGTGATAACGTTTTTATAGAAAAATGGCTCAAATACGTACTTCACATACATAGGTAACACCGTAACTAAAACCTCCCTTTTTTTTAACGGTGCACCTTTCTGCAATTTCTGTTCGAACTCCAACAACTTCTCCAAATCGCTCCTCGTGATGAGCCATAGCTCGGTATAAAAAGTATGAGACATCTGCTTCGAATTGAAATATGTATTTTAAATCGATGCGTGTTATTGCGAGATTTTACGCAATAATTTTGAGTCTATCGTCTAAAAATTATGGTTATCGGCGACGATTCAGAATGAAGTTGCGTTCTTTATGTAAAATCGATTTCTTCAATCAACATCCCAAATCGAGATAAAGTTTGTTCTTTATAGCTAAACTAATGTAAAGAAATAAAAAGAAGATGAAATAGAAATACGTTTGAAAATTTTATAAGAACGAGAAAGAAAGTTTTAGTGCAGTTTAGTGCGGCGATAAAGAACAAGCTACTTTGTAACCGGTCTTATTCAGTTTTACTTACTAGTAAGATGCTATGCAGACAATTTTCATAGGCAGACGATTTTAAATTTATGATTGAACAGTATGCACATCGCTTTTATATTTTGTAGCTATTTGTCATATTTTTCGCATATCTTCACAAAATCATGTGTAATGTAAGGTTTGTTACTTTTTGCTGAACTATTACATACTTATAAAAAAAGATAGATATGGTTAAAATTTGATAGAAGAAGAAGAAGAAAGAGAAAAAGAGAACTAATGCAAGCTAATGCAGCCAATTCAGCGAAAAAGAACAGACCTGTAGAAAACAATCAAATGCAATGTACAAAATGCCGTAGAAAATCAGTGCGTATCAGACACTTGACTTGGACGTTCTAAACTTCTTTGAGAACATTGCAGGCTCATTGACTACTTGTCAAAAAAATAAATCGGGTATCTTTGCGAAACATTGCACTAATGAGATTTCTCTCATTAGTGAACTTGCTACACTTTTTCGCATAATTGCCCAGCATAATAAAGCGAACGAAATGAATCTTGATCTTTCTTTAACAGTAAAATTCATGACACAAAGCGTAGATTCTTTCTTTTCCCAGATGAAAAAAATTGTAATTACGTCTATAATGTAATATAATTACGAAATAATTACAGTTTTTTATTGTATATTATTTTCCAGAATGCTCAGACCGTTTCGAGATTTGCTCGTTTTGACATTGATAATGACGGCGTCGTGTCTCAATGTGACGGAGGACGACGCCACGATGTCAGCAACATCAATGACGAAGTTAATAACAACGGCAGCTGAAACAATGTCGACGGCAACAACAACGACGACGGAAACGACAACGGTGTTATCAACAACGACGACGATGACGACGACGTTCGCCGTCAAGGAAAACGTGTCATCCTCGTCGTCGTCTCCGTCGACTTCACCGGCAATTGTGACAGTACAGGATGATGACATCCCGAAAGATATATCCCACGCATCATCGTCCCCTGACACGGTTTGGGAGTGTCCGAATATCACAAAAGTGGGTGTGGAATGTTCCTGCGACTTTCCATACACACTCAGGTGTACGGGCGATAGAACGGCGCTACAGGTAATTGCGTCACTACATTAACGTCATACATTTGCACGCACACAAGTTTAAAATGTTTTTCGAGATATACCAAGTATTTTTGGGATACATTCAGATGTTTCCATTTAAATGGAACAGTCCTCTCTAACGTCCGTTGTTACGCTTCACAGCGCAATCGAGGCCGTTACTTTTTAACCAACGGTCAAGAAGAGCGTAGGTGTATGGACTGCTAATGAAATACAAATCGTATACGTATATCATTCAAGAGTTCATTGTGCTCGCTGCTCTTTTCCTTTCGTTCCCGCCTCTTTCTTCTTGACGGCTCGATCTCGCTGGTTCACATACGCCACTTGTTCTGCACCGTGTCCTGTTATTTCATTTTCCGCATTTTAAATTTTAAATTTAAATTTTAAATTTTCGTCATACTAATTTATATTGTTAATTTATGTATTGTAGGTCGAGATTTATTTCAGCGAATGCCGCTCGTATGATAAGAATTTTATCTTCGCGAATATTTATCCAAGAAAATATTTATAATCGAGAGATACGGTAGATAAGAGATTTCCCTTCGCAAATAAACCGCTGTGAGGGAGAAAATGAATTAATTAAAATTTTTCGCTGTGAGGGAGAAAATGAATTAATTAAAATGAATTAATTAAAATGTAAAAATAAATTCATAAATTTTTGGACAATAAGAAGCAAAGATTAAAGGGACTCTAATGGTTTTCCTCAGGCCATCAGTGAACATCTCAAACATAGTCGGCCGAACATGATATCCTTGCTGGATCTAACTGTGACGGGGATCTCCGTGTTGCCAGCGCGCTTTCTCGAGGAAGTTGCTCTTCATGGATTAGTCGTCTCCACCGGTGAGCTGAAACGCGTCCATGAGAACGCATTCACCGCATTGGCGCGGCCGTTGCAGGCTCTTGGACTTCCGAACAATCTCCTGGATTCCGTTCCCACAATTGCGTTGTCATATTTGGTTGGTTTGGATCGGCTGGACTTGTCCCATAACAAACTGAAAACGTTGAAAGCGGACTCCTTCAAGGTACGATTAGTTGCGACGAACTTGCGGAATGAAATGTTTGATTTCTGCGACTTTGCGATTTGAAAAAATCAATTAGCGGATAACGAAATGTTCGATTTCAGGGTTTGTCAAACTTGACTTATTTGGATTTGTGCGACAACCTGCTGTCGCAATTGTCGCCGCAAGTGTTTCTGGCGTTGCCGATGTTACGCTCGCTGAGAATGCGCGGGAATCGTCTGAGCGTTTCTGCTCTGTCAGCTCTGAGAGGTCTCAAGCGACTGGAAGAGTTGGATCTATCCAACAACCTGTTATTGGGCTCGATGGGACCCAATTTGTTGCCGCAGATGCCCAGATTACACTTTCTCAACGTATCCGAGAATAGCCTCGTCAACGTACAGCAGGGAGCTCTCATAGGTCTCAGGAATCTCACTTATCTCAGCCTGAGTCATAATCAGGTGAGTTGAGAAACTTGGGCTTGACCGTCTGTTTAAAGTAATAACAAGAGAAGGTCTCTATTGATGTTATCATACGATAAATTATAACATTCGTCGCAACCTGATTGAATTTAAACATAAGTTATATTAAACATAAGTTTTCGAGATTGACTGCTTCCAAAATAAGTAAGTCAATCTTTATTATTTATCATAATTATCAACTTTTATATAAATTAAATTTACATTCTCCAGCAATTACAAGAATTAATTCAGATCTTTTTTCGTTTTTAAACTCAATTATTTTGTGGATTGCCCGGGTGTCTCGGAAAGATCAAAACTTAATATTCCATCAAAATATTTTAGACGTCTTCCAGTGTTTGATGTGGAATACCATAGGACTTTCTATGCTACATTTAGCGGTATTAATAAACTGTGTTCCCAACGAGTACTCATCTAAGATGCATTTTTTCAATGGAATGTCTTCAAGCTTTAAAAATTTACTCATTGCCATTTTTAGCTCGACCTATTAATTAATTAATTCAAATTATATATAAATATACTTCTTTTTTTATATATTGTTTGCGTTTACTAATTTATATTTTACTTCTAGTTTATAATTTATCTCTAAATACAACGCTGATTGAATATTCTTTTTATAAGTGTTAGGTTTATTTTTGCAATCCCAAAGGATATTTACCCATAAATAAATATTATTATTATAAATTATAATCACTTAATTCGACACTCACGGGCGATTTTAATCCAAACGAATAAATAATCATCGATTTACAGATTGATGTGCTGGAGGACCACTCGTTCAAACACCTGTCGACCTTGACGCGACTGGATCTAGCAAACAATTGCATCGTCGCCGTCTCCAGCGCCTCTTTGGCACATCTGGAGAAGCTGACGATGCTAGACCTGACGCACAACTTCCTGCGGGCGTTCACGGCGGACCTGGTGGTGCCGTTGAAGAGCCTGCAGGATCTCCGATTGGACGACAATGACATCACGATTGTGGCGAGCGACGTGCCGACCACGAAGTTGCACCTGAAGCGGCTCTCCCTCGCCGACAATCCCCTGAACTGTGACTGCACTCTGTTGGAATTCGCCAACTGGCTCAGCAACTCCAGCTTAATGGAGGAAGACAAGTCCTCGGCGGTGTGCGCGACTCCGCCCGCGCTGGAGAACGGCGTCCTCACGCAGGTGTCGCCGGGCAGCCTGCTCTGCGGCGAACCCACACCGCCCATGATGACGCGCAGTGTGCCCGTGGTGGGTGAGCAGTTGAGCCTGAAGGAGTTCCACTACGACGAGTCGACCGGCGTCAACTTGCTCTGGCACGTGGAACAATGCGCCGAACGCTACACCTGTGACTCACTGATTGTCTACGAGACCGTGAACGGCAGCGAGTACCAACTAGAATCAAGCCCTCTACACTGCGACTCGCGCATGATGCGTGACCCTTGCGTCCTGCCAGTCTCCATACCGGTGTCATTGCACCTGCAACTAGGCCACAAGTATCGTTACTGCGTGGTGCTGCTAGTGCCTATCGCCTACGACGACGTCTCTCTCGGGCTTGGCTGCAGTGACGTGATTGTCCTGGAAAAGACCCAACGGCAACAGGACCTCGCGATCTCTACGCAGCCACCGTTTCTCGGCGCCTCTTACCCGCGAATCACCGGAGTTCACGTGAACGTGTCCGACCAGGGCAACCTGCACGTGGACGTTGCGCTCTCTGCGAAGACGACGGAGACTTGCCAGCTGTCCATAGTCATCTTCAACGCGATCTCAGCGGTGCACCGGCAGACGCTCAACTGCAGCTCCACGTTCGTCACCGTGGAGGTGTCGTTGCCGGGTTCTTACATGGTGTGTGCCAGTCTGGACAAGCTCGCCGAGGCTGTGGTCGCCGCCAGCGACTTGCTCGACGATCACGAGCGGTCTCGTTGTGTCGAAGTAGTGCAGGGCCACCAGTTGAACGTCGTCTTCATCACGTTAGCCGTCGCCCTCGTCATCTGCGTCATCACCCTTCTTCTGCTCCTCCGCAGCTACAGCCTCGGCAGGAGGCATGCCGCCATACAGGCGCAATGCTTCCTGCCGACGCAGGAATTCGAGATCACCCACAAGGCTCACTACATCAAGCTCTTGGCCACGACGAAAGTCTGACGCAATCTGCGACATCGTATTAATAATAACACAAATAATACAAATAACAACGTCAGTAACAATGATAATAATAAAGAGGCCATGGGACGACCTTGTCAGATATGAACGAATATGATAATAAAAAGTAATATTAATATTAATAATAATAAACTGGTCTTCTCACCTTCTACAATGGAGGTGTACGAATAATGTCAAAACATTAGCGGAAGAATCGTGGGCGCACAACGACGGCAATTATTTGGTTGAGGGATCATTTGTCTCCATTAGATGAAGTCAATTCTTTGACTTGAAATTTGAACCGAACTTCTTGACTGATCTGATATTATAATTTCGCTCGTGTTACATGTTGTAAATATGTTTTCTTTAATCGTTTTTAACATCCAAATGCATTGCACCTGTTTTGTTGTAAAATAATAAATATATGTAATTTACTATTACACATTCTTGTTATGTAGCAATTATTTCGTTTTTTTCTTTATATATTATTATATATAAATAAATATTTGTTTAACCTGAAGATACCGTCTTTTTATCTTTCCATATTCTAACCTTTCTACATACGATTTTAAACTGTATATAAAAATAACGGATATTATCAATCAAGATGGTTTCGTATTTTTATGTATATTTTAAAAATATTCTCCCGGGAAGAAAAAGATCATATATGAAATTTGCCCATATACGACTATATATAATCATATATATTCACAACGAAAAATTATTGTAGTTTACAAATTATATGCAAATACAATCGAATGCCTGTAATAACAGAATACCCTTTTCTGATAAATAGCGTTTTCGATTTGTTGACTTGGCCCGATTCGGAGTTATCGTACTGCGTTCTGATTGGTGCATTTTTAAAGTACACCAATCAGAATGCAAAACGATGTTCCGAGTCAGGTCGCGTAGGTGCGTTCTACATAACGATCGCAATGCTTAAATCGCCCTTCGCGCCGTTTCACTTAACGCCCGCGGTGTTCACTGTGTACTATTCATATATGTAATATAAAGAACATTTGTCGAACTTTTATCACGTTGGACTTGTAACTAGTTTTATAAGTAATTGGACCATCGGCTGTGTCCCGACATCCGACTCCGACGTATGTATTGTAGAACAGGCTTTACGTGTTACGTAACGCAAGGTTGCACGTATGGTGGCGTAAAGTCCGTATCAAACTATGGATTGAAGATTGAATTAAAATTTGACCAATCGGTTCAAAGTTCACTAAATTTAATTAAAGTTGAGTTTAGTTAACTTTGTTAACAAATTTAATTTAATCTCAATCTCCAATCCGTAGTCCGATACAGGCTTAAGACGCTACGGCATTGTACGTGCACTTGCTCTATGGTAGGGTAAATTATCTTTGCATTGGTAAAATTGTCTAAAATAACTTTTTGTTGAGTCAGAAGAATTCGAGTGCCTTATCATTGTATCTAAGTGTTATCCAAATTTATTTTGTTGAGATATTTCACAATCTTATAAATTTGTTGAATTACAAATTTTATGGAATTTATAATTTTCGCTTACAATTAATCATTTTGTTAAATTCCATATTTTTAACGTACAACATAACTTTGTCATTGGTAAGTTATTGCAAATCTACAATTATTTACCATGGACAAAAAAGATAAATTGCAAATATTGAAGAATGCTATAAGGTCTTATCCTGATTTTCCCGAACCTGGGGTCATTTTCCGGTAAGTAATAAGAAAATTTTGTAGATTTTGGTCTATCTTTACTCTTATCAGGACACATTTAAATGTTTATATTATCATATACTGTTTATATTATGTTAATTATTTGTTACAGAGATATATTTGGCGTGTTTCAAAATATCGTAGCACTAAGAGCAATGAAGGATTTAATTGTGGAGCATATTTTATTCCTACAAGTTGACTTAGTTATTGGTCTGGATTCACGAGGCTTTCTTTTTGGTCCTATGATTTGTATGGAGTTAGGCAAACCTTTCTTGCCTATTAGGAAACAGGGCAAGCTTCCAGGCCAAGTCACACAACAAAATTATACATTGGAGTACGGCAAGGTATATATCGATCAAATTAAAGAAAAAATAATAATCTACTAAAATATAGAAATTCTCATATATAAAATACATAAGAAAATGATTAATATTTTATCATTTACATAGGCTACATTTGAACTGCAAACAGAATTAATTAAAAATGGCACTAGAGTACTCATCGTCGATGATTTACTAGCAACTGGAGGTAAAATATAATTTAAAAAATATTAAACTGCAAACATAAGTAGAGATCATATGTGCATGACATGTTTAAGATGATAATTATCATATAAAATTAATAGAGAAAATTATTTAAAGGTTCTATGGCTGCAGCTGTACAACTATTGAAGTCAGTAGGTGCTGATGTAGTCGAATGCTTGGTGATAATAGAATTGACTACATTGAAAGGCCGTGATAAGGTCGGGATACCTATTCATTCTTTTGTACAATACGATTAACAGTTAACCATATATGTTAATTTTTTAGAAATAATTGACAAAGTACAATGAGAAATTTTGCGCTCATACAATAATGCAATAAGTATTACGACTATACATTCCTTCCACAGCAGATACAAAAATAATATTTTTCTACTTTGCACATAGATACGTACAAAAGATTTCCATATTTTATACATTACAATATAAAAATAGATGACATAACATTTTGAAGTTGTAGACATTCTATAATTCTGGAAAATATGATGCCTATCTTATAATGTGTTAGATTATTATAAAATAATATCCTTGTGCGCAATGATCACATTAAAATATTATTTATATACTTTATTTACTTTATCTGAGTCTTACAACATCAATTTTTATCCCACATAAATATGTTCTAGCTGATATTTACTTTTGATCTATCAGATTTTAGCACATCTAAAAAGCTTTGTACTTCATATTCGAGTTTCGTCACATCTCGTCGCAATTTTTCATAATTTTTTGGTGTATCGTCGTTAAAGTTCGAGGTTTCATCCTTCATTTCGCATTTAATACATATTTGTGTTCCTAGCGGTTGCGAATCTAGATCTTGATGTGAATACTGGTAATATGATTTTTTATTCTCTGGACTTCTGCATTTCTGTACTTCTGAAAAGAAAGAATAAAAGATTTTTCTCTAGAATAAATTAACCTAAATCAAACATTTTATACTTTACCATTCAATCCGTTTTCATGAATTTGTTTTGCAAAAGTATTAATCTTCCAACTGGATTTCGCAATCTCGTGATTACAGCTTTGCGAACGTCCTTGTCTTTTACATTTCTTTAAATCCGATGTATAGGAATTTTCAATGAGAAACTTGGGATATTCCTTCAGCATAAATAAGGGATAGGGCCCGGTTTCATTCAATTGCAACATTTCACTTCTACGAAGGATTCATTTAGTTTTAATATGAACGTGATTAACGTCCTGCATGTTATTATAACGATACCTTAGATAACTATTAGAATGCACTCGTTCTGGTACTTCTTGATCTAATTTTTTGGCAATTTTTAATAAATCCTTGGCTCTAACGTGACCTTGAGTGCTATAAAATTCTTTTATGTTTTCACGACAATCTCCAGACGACTGTATCAAGGAAATTATATTTTTTCTTGAATAAATGCTATAAGCTACGACACACATCAGCAGAAGATGGGGCTTCTGAAATGTCATTAAATGATCCCACAGTATCAACCATTCATCACCCGATAATACTTCGCTCATTACAGTCTGAAGTAATGGCCATGCGTATTCGCTGGTTGTTATACCATGTTCGCAGAAAATGTTTAATAACTGAGGATCTACCTCCAGTAGAATATTTTCAATAATTCCCAGGATATTTAGTGGTGGAAGAGGATGGTATTCGAACCAGTTATGGCAATAGTTCAGCAGTATGCTTAGGATTAACTCAAAAGCAAGTAAGGGGTCTTTCTGAAACAAACATGAATAGATACTTAAATAAATATGTTTTAGCAGGCATTTCGATAAGCGATATATCTTTCCAAAGTGAAATAAGAAATTACCTGAAATACCATAAGAAATGGGAAGACCAAATTGGGAAGAAATGGACTTTGCACGAGTAGAGGACACCATTGCAGCAAGCAGTTCGTTGTCATGGTCAATAATGACGCTTTGTTCTTATCTGATACGGGATAGTTTCTTAAAGTATTCCATATGAGTCCTCCGTGTGTTATCTTACTTGCCAAAGCAAGATAGGCGCTTCTATTAGCCGGGAGTTTCAGGATGGTGGACCAGAATATTGTACGATACTGCTTTGGATATTCTCCGAATTCCCTTAAGATAGATACCAATCGTTTTATATTTAATTCTTGCTTCATACTTTGTCTAACACATTCTAAATGATCGCTTATTTTGTGCGCCTGCGGTCTATCTAACTCAAACAGTTTCTTCAATTGAGAACATTTTCCTGGGATCACTTTGTCCATGTGCATTATGCTTAGATATCCTTCTTGATTTATGTATGCTATATATCTGCCAGCCGATGAGACTATGAATTTTTTAACTCTACTGATGGCATCAGATACCTCGAGGAAGCTTGACCGATTTATGTCGCAAAAATGAAGAGTGTATCTCGAAGACAGTAGTGCAACGATTTTATTCGCTCCGCCATCCAACGGACGTGGAATGACCGACAACTGTCTTACCTCGGCAAAGTTATCAGGCAGAGATAATTTTCTCAACAAACTCCAGTCACATGTATTAAGAATGCTCATGCCTCTCTTGCCAATCATTATCATAGCTCTGCCATCTGTCGTAAAGATAAAATCCTTAATATGATGTGTGCCAAATAACTTCGTGTCGATCTTGGTATCCTTGTCCAATTGCTTGAACATCCAAGCTTGCATAGTGTCATTGTTGTAAAGCACGACGATATGACCAGCGTTTGAGAAAATAGCCTTTCTTATCACAGCATTTTTTGCGTTAACTTTCAGCTGATGAGTCTTACTATAGAATTGCAGATACCATATTATGACCTCGTTTCTAGAGTACGTTAGACAATGGCTTTTGTAAAAGGAAACATGTGTCGGTGGTAACTTGTGTCCAGATAAAATAGAAAGTAATTCGTCTAAGTTTGCGTGCAGCTTCCAAATCTTTATGTCACCAGTGTTGCATCCTACCAAAATTTCCCCTCTGTATCTGGGGTTGAACGCGAGAAAACTGGCTTGTCCAATCTTTCCCAGTCTTTTATACAACAGGACATCTTCAGACAAATCGATGCAATACAAGTCACCTTTGATATCCACTACGACGAGGCATTCTTCGTTATGATCAAAAGCCAATTGCACAAAGCTGAGTCTGGTTGTACATTGCTTTTTCTCGGCGTTAGCCTTAAGTTCATATTTGTGGTTGTCATTACTTTTAATTAACTTATTCCACCCTCTATTATACATAGTAAAGACACAGTAAACTGTCAAATGTCATGAAGCAATTGCAGTATATGATTAGTTATTCGATATAATCTCCGATATGTAATTATTTCCTCGAGAATTTCTTTGAATTCATCTCTTTGACTTCTATCTTTATTATTATTTTTTTCCTAGCAGAACAAAATAAGGAGGACGTGTCAGACGTGACATAACCAACTTGGATGTGTTGATATTGTTTTCATTATATATAGCTCTCGGATATCCGAGTTGTTATAAGTAGTTAGTGGACGGCAGAATAATTGTCCGTGTGCGAATTAGACATCCGAGTGATTGTTCATATGCGAATGTTTTTCAATTATTGTATCGGAGAAATATCCTTCAGTGTTACTGACAGGAACACTTTCTCGCACATGCGCACCACAGCCAGCAGCGAATTCAACAATATACAGGGTGATTCAGAACAACTTTATATCTGTATAAATACATGATCATTGATAATATACAATGACTAGACACTGATAATATACAATGATGAGACAACTTTTCATCTCGCAAAACTTTGTCCAAAACTTATTTTTTAAATCATTAACAGAAATACTTTGCTTATCGCGAGTTGGATACAGACAGGGATGGGCTCTACATTATACTGAAGTAAGCCTTCCCTTATATTAAACTACAGAAATTTGCGGCCCAGAAAATAGGATAGATAAATAGCTTGGAGGAATATCCATCTTTTTTTGGACATACACTATGACAAAGAGAAGGATACATCCAGAATATGTGTATTCTTTTTTATGAATGGGACCTCTTTACTCCTTGATGGCTCACTTCAGTATATTATGAGTTCAATGGGGACAGGTAACTCACCATCAAACGTGAGCGCTCACGTGGAGTGCCTGTTAGAATCCTTATAATAAGGCCCTATTCTGAACTTTCTCTTCGAAAAGTGTATCTAAAAGTGGCTTAGTATTTCGTAATTTCGTGTGATAATTTCGAGCGGCAAAATACAAAATATCGGTATTTTAGCACTAAAATATCAATATTTGAAATATCGATACGATCGCCTATTTCTAAAAGAAATGGACTTTGCACAAGCAAAAGACACCATTACAGCAAGCAGTTCGTTATCACGGCTAGTAATGATGCCTTGCTCGTAACTACTACGGAATAGTTTCGTAAAGTATTCTTGCTTCATACTTTGTTGTTTTGCAGATCTTACTCGAATTTTAGCACCAATTTAGTGTTTAACCACCACATAGATCTTGCTCAGTTTTTGACATCAATTTACCTACACATTATGTTAACAAGTTTTATTCTTTTTCTGCTGGCAATTTGCACAAACAACGTTTGATCTAATAGATTATATATCAAATCTGACACCATTTTGTTAACAAAATTTGTAGCAAGTATTTGACAAGATTTACTTTAACAGATTTGGCTGACTGGATTAATAATATTATAATTTCACACGTAACGATATAACTGTTACATGTAACTGTTATATATAACACGTGTTTATGAACACAGTCAAGAAGGATGGGAGAAGGCAGGGAAAGCACTTGCCCACTCTGAAATTTTCGCAAAGGAGAGAAACAAATTGTGAAAATCATAAAAGTAAAGAAATGTAACTGATACATAATGATTATTACATTCTACAAAAAAAGTGCAGCACATGTTCTGTAATTAAAAACTAATGATAAAATATTAGCAATGCTTGATGAAAGTGAATGTAATGAAAACTCAATTTCACCGCCACATGTTCCTGGGCGCAACCGTGCACAACGAATACCATTGAAAGATCTTTTGATATTAAATACATTGTGAAAGGTGAAAACCTGGTTGCGGTCAACCAGGAATGTCAGAAGATCGTTTCAGTGGACTATATATGCTAAGTGTAGACAGATATGGTGCTCGCGAAGAGAAAGAAACTGGAAGAAGTATTAAGAAAGTTTACCGGAGATTCGCGAAAACTGACTTTGACATAAATATGCTAATAAATTTTGTGCGATGATACATTCTTGCTTCTCCTGACTGAAATCCTGGTTACGCCCATGCACATGTTATTTTCCCCAGATTCAGTCTCTCTCCTCCTAATATCTATTTTATTATCAGATCATTATGCGATCATATTGCAATATTAAGTCGGTATTTAATGACCACATCGCGTGCTTGATGTACGACAACATCGCACAAAGTATATATATTCACGACTTAAATAATGAAATCTCACATATAGAAGGGGAAGTCATGTACAAGTGTATCATTATCGGGAGATCGCGAGGCTATAGGTGTATAACGACACGTCAATTTCCCTCAACATTTTACTGTTGTATTGTACCGCCAAGGAAACAATCTTAGTATTCTCTACAGCAACTTCAGATATTTTCCATGAAATTGTTGCTTGACAAATTAAACTAAAGAAAAATTTCTGATTGACAAGTTAAAATTGTTTTCCGTTTCTAGCTTCTCCGGAATATTGATCTATAATAAATCATTATGTAACGTGTGCCATAAAATTGTTTGTTTAATACTTCAGTAATGAGAAAAATAAGAATACTTTGATATCTCCGATAATTTCACTAGTGATTGATTTTCGTCGTATGAAAAAACATAATAACTGAGAAAGCTGAAATGCGAATACTAGAATTTACGTTTAAAATTTTAACGAGTTGCGGTTGTTGGGTACCGGATTCTTGGACATCTCCTCACAAACGCTTAATGTATCACTTCTACACAATTTTTATATTTTTGCTGGTAAATACATTTACATTATCGCAATTCCTGGATATAATTCTGACTGTGGACAATCCAGAAGAATTCATGGATAATTTCTACATGCTGCTCGCTATGATCGTCTCCTGCTTTAAAATGTATAGTTTGCTGATGAATCGTAAAAATATTGTGATGTTGACAAATATTCTCACGAAAGAACCATGTGCACCTCTCGAACCTGTAGAGGTGGAAATACGACAGAAATTCGACAAAGTCATCGAGTAAGTATTGTGAGATAACGGCTTGCTAGTTGCTTGAAAGTCTAAATTTATGTATCATTCGAAAATTAGCATAGAACTTGATTGTAAATTTGAATATTAATTCGCAAACATTACATCAATAATTTCGTCTTCAAACTAAATTGTTTCGGAAATATTACATTGTGATACTTTGATGTATTATTCATTTTTTTATGGTATGTTGCATCGCAACAGTTAGCGCGTCAGAGTAAATATTAAATAGTAAAGCTGTACGTAACTTTATCGCACGCCAACACAATGCCAAAAATAATTTATATTTTATCCTTAATGAAATATTATTTTAATATTAATCCACATCGTTCTGTATAAGATGCACAAATTTGAAAAAAATTCTTCAAAGAAAATTAAGAAAAATAAATTATTAGAGTTCTGTTTGTCGAAAAGTTCTACAGGGTGTGTCAGCTAAATCTGGACAAATTTCAATTTGAATTTCCCGCTATATTTTATTTCAGCGCAAGTTGATATTTGTGCCTGAGTAAGCTAAAACAATGTTCTGAACGAACATAACCTAAAAATGGCTGAGCAGTCAAGATTGAGCATGGAATATAACCAAAGAGTGGCGATTATTGAAAGTCTTCGCGCTGGACGTACGCCGATCAAAATAATTTAGTTCTTTAAATATCCGAAATCGACAGTTTACGAAGTTTCCACTAAATATAAGGCTTCGAAGAAGTCCGAAGAAAGTTCCGCGAACCTGTCGAGAAAGAGCCATTCAAGCGAAAGGTCGGCAAGGACCCCGAAAGTTGCTCAAAGGGTCCAAAAACTGATTGCAGAAGACCCAGGGCAGTCTCTCAGGAAATTGACGGCAATTTTGGATGTGAGTGAGGCTACCATGTACTGAATAGCCGAAGAAGATCTACGTTACAAGTCATAAGTCATAAAGGTACAACAGATGCTGTCTAAGGCTGCTAGAATGAAGAAAGTTACTCGCTACAACTTGCTTGTGTGTTCGTTAAAAAACGAATCTGCGGAACGCGTCAGAAGTTTTTTCTGACAAGAAAATGTTTACCAACGACGCAAAAGTGAAACGCAGGAACGACCGTTGGCTCGCCTATGACCCCGAAGATATCCTCGTTGAAGATAGGACGAAATTACCAGCCATTGCTCACGTCCCAAGCGTTATCTTCACTGAGGATGACGTCATACAGTCGTATTTTTTAAATAATGGAGAAACCGTTACAAAGGAAGTATATTTACGCGTTCTTCGTAGTCTAGCCATGGATGGACATTGTTGCTTCCAGGAAGCCGTATATCTTCTTACAGGACGGCGCATCAGCTCACTCGAGTCATTTGGTCCAAAATTGGCTGTCGGACAACGTCGACATGTTTTGGAGCAGAGTTTTGGTCTCTGAATAATCCAAATTTAAATCCATTGGGCTATTACGTGTGGAGTGTGCTTGAAAGAGTCACAAGTCGAGACATCCTAATGTAGCATCTCTCCAGGCCGCTATTGAAGCAGTATTCTTCAATATGGACAAGCCGGCGTTGTAGAGAGCGTGCAATCGTTTCAGGCCCAAGATCGAGGCAGTAATCGCTGTAGACGGTGGTTACATTGAGTAATTTTTGTCTATAACGGTTCCACAAATGACACGAAGAAAGATTTTATGTAATTTTGTACGTTTGACCAATAAACTTTTGTTAAATACATTGTTTATTTTGTCTGGATTTAGCTGATGCACCCTGTATAATTTTCGATAGACTTTAGATGTAGTTTTTTTTTATGTACGAATATGATCGAAATGTCTTTAAAGAAACTTTTTATTAAAGCAATAAAAAAATATTTTAACGTAATAATGACACTACATATAGTATATGTAGGTCTTTCAGTGAAAAATAAAATGGTCCGCAGTCTTTTTGTAGGACGAACACTTTACATTATGCGATTCTGGTCGAGCTGACGTGTGCGTCCACGGCGATAGCATCGTTATGCACGGACTATAGAAAGGAAAAGTTGACGTTCAGAGCGTGGTTACCGTATGACTACTCGTCGACGACGCTTTTTCACATTACATATTTCCATCAGCTGATAAGCCTGACAATCGGATCTGTTTTGCATGTCGCCTGCGACGGACTCATATGTGGGCTATTGTTGCATATCTGTTGCCAAATAGAGATACTGAGTTATCGTTTAAAAAAGATCGCACGCGATCCAGAAGTGCTTCGAGACTGCGTTATTCAGCACAACCTCATATTCAAGTTCGTTGTTTTTTTATATATAATTAATGTTATGACGAAAATTGTGTTTCCTACAGTTGTTGACATCGAGTTGCAAAAATGGATTCGAATAATATAATGTGCTTGTTATAACCCAATCAGAAATGAAAAGTCGAATCGACGTCAATGTGTCGATTAATGTCGGTCAATATTTCTGTCATTTTCGATATATTATAACAAATATTAATTTTATACCAATTGAACAATTAAACAGATTTTTTATAAGTTCCCGAATAATAACGAAGCTGAAAAAAGTTTTAATCATTAATAACAGTAGGTGCAAGAATATAAATAAGATAAGCAAGAGTCATACAATATAATCATCGACGTCATCGTTTCAAATTGTCATATTAATTTCCGTTCCATATGATTGTCTTTGAGTTATTTCCAACATTTTCCAATAGTATGCCATTACAATGTTTTTTTGAAAAATATAAGAATCATTATCTTTCAATTATATAATCTCTTAAGATACCGCTCAAGTACACATTGATATAAAAAATTCCTATTCGATCACAGAAGTAAAGCAACACTGACCACGATTAGGAAAAGGATGAATGACCACTACAGAATCGAAACCATGGAGGGATGCATTATGAAATGAAAAGATGATACAAACGATAAAGTGACAGTTTTTTTTATTAAAATAAAATTAATATTGGTTTGTTTTATCTCGTTTGTATTAACATAATTTTGTTGCAAACAATATTTTATAATTACAGTAACTAGTGTCGTTATATAAGTCTATATTTAGGTTAAATAAATTATAAATGGCTGTCGATAGACCACTACAATCGACGTCAATTCAATGTAATTTTGATTGTTTTGACATCGATTTGACGTTGATTCGATGGTTCATTTCTCGCTGAGGTATAGCGAGGTACATTAAAAAAATCCTTAACTAGAGCTGCTAACAGTAACTTAAATTTCTGTCTCGTAATTTTCCGTCACTATATCAACCGTCAATTTTTGTCAATAAGTTATCACATAAATTACGAGGTGTCTAATTAATTTTAGGTTTGCCCTTCGGATGAACAAAAAGTTCAGATTCACTATTACCTTTCAGTTCATGGTGAGTACGCTGGTGGTGTGCTTCACTTTGTATCAATTGAGCAAGACGAGAGCAAAGTTTGTCGAATTAGGCATGTACATGTCGTGTATGTTGACGCAAATCTTTTTATATTGCTGGTACGGGAATGAAGTCAAACTAAAGGTGCGCATCTTTAATTCTTTGCGTTCCACAAATTCTTCCAACTTATATTTCAGTCGATGTTTCTTGTTTCCAACTGTAGGGGCTGCAATTAATTAACGATATATTTCATATGGAATGGCTCGCGCTGAAACAAAGTGCAAAAAAGAACTTGCTAATAATCACGAGACGAAGCACGGTGCCTATCGAGTTCATTAGCGCCTATATTATTCCTATGAATCTCGAATCATTTGTGGGTGTTAGTACACAGAATTATACAATATTTTATTTCGATATAAAATATAAATATTGAATCTAACCTTGGTTTTAAGCCTAGTGAAAAATTTGATTACGAACGATTTTGCTTTTATTGCAGTTACTCAAAACATCGTACTCAACTTACAATATACTTCAGCAAATGTAAGATTAGAGAATTAAAGACAATTAAAAGAGTAACACCATTGTTGATAATGTTTTTCATATTTATATTATATGAAATTTAAAAGAATGTACAAATTAATCAGAGTACAATATAAACTGCTTCACTTAATACCGTTGATTTATTTTCGCGACAGGTTTACTATCGTCCACAAAAGTGTTTTTTAATATAAAGGATAATTCAAGTTTTATGTGGTAGTATAATTTATATATACACATAGTAGTATAATTTATATGTACACATTATTTTATAATGACCTATGATTTATTGTTTAATATTCAATGAATTCATTTTATGTTTTCTATGTACTGTCTTCCCAGAACAGAAAACATTCTTGCATTTGAAAATGTTATTATTTCGCGCTGTCGTAAGAAGTTTTGCTGCTACTATATTACAAATACGATTCATAAAAAAATTATTTTGCGAGGGGTACTGCTGCGACGTAATATAATTATCGACTACGGAGGGGCGGAATATTTGCGCATTCAGTAAATTCGATCCACAACGCTATAGACTGTCGATGCTTGCATCAGTCAACGTCTCTCCCCGTACAGAATTTATTATATACTGTATCGGGATTTATTATATGCCATTTATTGGTTATTATCGTCCAAAGTGCATAATGTGTTGCAAAAATATATATGGTATATCTATATGATATGCTGTACAATTACAATAAACTTATAATGCACAGGAGATTTTCACATTGCTGCAGTCATATAAGTAATATTTATAGTAAAATTTCAAAAATTCCAAAAATTTCGAGATAGAATAATTAATAATTAACGCGAAAATAGATTACTCTCTCGAAATATATAACGGATACTTATATCACGTGTTTCACACACGACATCAAATATCACGATTTCTTCAGATGTTCGTTCTTAATTTTACATTCAAGCTGCTGACGATATGCGGTTGCTGGCGGCCAGATTCCTGCAGCTCGCTGTATAAACGCATAGCATACAATGTGTATTCAATCGTAATAATAGTCATATTGAACAGCTTCATATTGTCGCAATTCATGTACATAGTTCTGACAGTGAACGATGCCGAAGATTTTTCTAATGATTTTTTCATACTACTCGCGATGTTCATCTCCAGCTGTAAATTGTTCAGCTTGCTGATAAATCGCAAAAACATCAACACGCTGCTCGATATATTGATGAAAAAGCCATGCAGACCGTTAAGACCGAACGAGATGAAGATTCAGTATACATTTGACAAGGACATAGAGTAAGTATTGGCAAATAATAATTATCATAAAACAAAAATATTCTCATTTTGTTAACAATTATCATAATATTAATCACGTTAATTCTGTCGCAATATCAAAATATTTGAATTTATTCGAGACTAATTTATTCTCCGATTTTCCTAATTATTACAAATAAGAAAATATCCTTTACAAAAAAGTATTACTGGCTGTAATAAATTATTATTGTTCAGTAGTTTTATTACTCGTACGAATAATAAAACTACTGAGCAACAATAATTTACCATTGGCCAATTTATTATAGCCTATAATATTAGATGCTTGAATTAATTCTCACTGTTTTTTACTACAAAAACTCATGTTTATTTAAAAATAACGGTACATTATATCTTATTCAAAGTATTGTCCTTCGGAAGCTACAACCTTTTCCTACTTTTCGGGTAACACGTGGATTCCACGGTAGAAAAATTTAGGTTCTTTCGAGGCGATCCAGTCATCGAGGAATTTTTTTATATCTTTGAAAGAACTAAAGTGCTGCTCAGAAAGACCTGCATAGACCGAAACAAATAGTAATCTGAAGGAACAACGTCCGATGAATAGGACGAGTGGGGTAAGACATCTCATCCAAGTGTCTCCAAGATTTCCTTCACCGTTGCAACATGTGGTCTAGCATTGTCATGGAGAAGAATAATTTTGTCATGTCTTTTAGCGTATTGCGGGCGTTTATCTTTAAGTGCTCGATTCAAATTGAGTAATTGTCGTCGGTAGCATTCAGCATTGATAGTTTGACTCGGTTGCAGCAGCTCATAATACACTACACCGACTTGATCTCACCAAATGCACAGCATGACTTTCTTTCTATGATTATCCTGTTTTGGTGTTGATGTTGATGGTTCGCCGGGACGCACCCATGATTTCTTTTGCTTAGGATTGTCGTAATGAATTCATTTTCCATTGCCAGATACAATTCGATACAAAAACGATTTCTGTTTTTGTTTTTGAAGCAGCAATCCACAAATGGTTAAACGTTTCACAATGTCTCTTTCTCTCAATTCACGTGGGACTGAGTTTCGTAACTTATGGATCATTCTCATTGCTTGTAAACGTTTGCTAACGGTTGACTTGTCGACATTTAGTTTTCGACAACTCTTTAAACGTGTGACATGAATCTTCTTCCAATAATTATCTTCCTCCAATTCTCCATCTTCAAACTTTTTCGGCTGACCAGAACGCTTTTTATCATTCACGTTAAAATCATTATCTTTGAATCGTCTAAACCATTCCCTACAAGTTGTTTCAGATAAAGTATGCTTCTCATAAGCAAACTACACTGAAATTATTCAAAATTTCAGATTCGCCTTTATTATAAATACAAAATTTAGACTTCTTGTTGTTGTTCAATTTGTAATAAGTACGTTGATGGTGTGCTTTAGCCTCCACTAGCAAACGATGACTTTCAGCAGCAGATTTCTTGAGATAAAAGCAGAAAAGTAATGTTTTCCACAAATGCTCTTTTTTTGATACGAAACCCGACATCTTCAATGCAATAAAAAATTATGTTCTTTGCACTACGATCTAATGTCACACACTGATTATTAAAGCCTATTGACAATACTTTCATATACATCAACAGTTACTTTCGGGCATGTTGAAATAGCACAATCACTGACCTCTATTAGTCAACAGCGAGATTAATTCAAGCCCCTAATACTTTTCTGTAAAAGATACACTATACATACACGTATTCATTCCGCAGAATTAATACTTGGCGCTACGTGTATCTGGGAATAGCGACATGTTCGTTTGTCGTGTCAATGTCTCTGTGCATAAATCTTGACAAACGAAAATTAACATACCCAGCATGGTTGCCATTTGATTATTCGTCGACAATATTGTACTCTCTGACATTCGCTCATCAGCTTATGTGTCTTATTATTGGGTCTTTTCTGAATATTGCTTGTGACAGTCTTTTCTGTGGATTTTTGGTCCATATTTGCTGTCAAATCGAGATCTTAACGTATCGTCTTCGAGAAAATATATCTTACTCTGATATTCTCAGCGAGTGCATCCGCCAACACTGTTATATCTTCAGGTCGGTTTGTATTTTATGAACCTAATAATCATTTATGTTGCGCAATTATGAATGCGCAAACGTGTTGATGTTTTATAATACGCTATTTGTTTTTACTATAAGTGCACTTATGACCTCTTATAAGCTAACAGGACCATATCAGTAGAATCAAACAATCGGATCTTTCGAATATTTAATATTAAGCTGACAGCGCCACATTTTTTTTTTAAAGTGGCACGAGATACAAAATTTATATTGGTAGTACAAATTAATACAAAATGGTACTAAATATTTGAAAAGATTCGGTTTAATTCTGCTGATTTGGTCCTGCTAGCTTATAAATGTACTCATGCCGTATTTGAGTCGAGTTGTATTTTATGTTTTACCGAACGATGTTTTCGTGCAAAAGCAAAATTATTCAAAATTTCAGATTCGCCTTTATTATAAATACAAAGTTTAGACTTCTTGTTATTGTTCAATTTGTAATAAGTACGTTGGTGGTGTGCTTTAGTCTATATAGATTAACTAAAACGACATCGCATGCTAAGCATGTTGAAATGACACTGTGCATGATGTGCATGCTAACGCAAATTTTCTTTTACTGTTGGTATGGAAACGAGGTGAAGTTAAAGGTACAAATGTCGCTTTTTCCATTTTTATTGACTACAATTAACTTTTATGTCGATATTTATTTTTTAAATATGTCAATTAGAGCTGTGAGCTGAGCGATAACATTTTTAAAATGGAATGGATAACACTGAACAAGAAGAAGAAGAAGTCTTTAATAATAATAATGAGACGTGCGATTATGCCTATTCAAATTACCAGTGCTTATATCATTTCCATGAACCTTGAGTCCTTTATGACTGTTAGTATAAAAAAAATTTCGATATGTGGTCACATATCCGACTTTGCTGATAAATTTTACTTTTGAATATATTTCATATAAAGATTGGATAGGTTAATATGTTGATCAAAAATATTTTAATAGACTATATACAATATATATATATATATATATATATATATATATATATATATATACTGTTATAGGCTCCCCTCGTGGATGTATGTATATGTGTATGTATGTACATTATTTGATATCCAATTTAAATTATATATTATTTGTTCGATAAAATAATTAATATCGTTATCGGCGAAGTCATGCGTGGAAATATCAGTGAACGTAACTAAAGTAATATTACACATGCAAGTGCGCGTATTATTTGCAGATACTCAAGATGTCGTATTCGACTTACAATTTGCTTCAACAAATATGAAAGGCGAATATAATCAATACATTATCTACATCGTGAGAACAAAAGCTCGAGGAGACACGGAAGTTGAAGAGAAGAAGATACGAAGTATTGATTTTTGGCAATTAGTATCGACAAATGACATTCATGTCGCATAGCGTTATTAGGAAAATAAAGGAAAACTATGAAGATGACGTTATTACGTTACGTTCATTAACACTTATGTCGATTGCACTTTGCGTCATATCTCTTTTCTCCATGATGTTGAAAATGACAGTATTTTAAATCGATATGGAAGAAGTATATGCGACGATAACGTGGTAAATGTAACACAATGAAAAACGAAATATCTTGAACCCTTTGCGGTCACAAGTTGTAGTCAGGATATAAAATATAGAGAACGACTTAAATTATGATTGCAAAGGGTTCAAGTGAGAGGAAATAAGTGAGGCACTCGCAGTATTAAGATTTCACGATAGTGAAATATAACGAGTGTCTCTCTAGCTGAATAAAAGTACGCCTATAGAAATAATGATGGAAATAATTAGGCTAACATTATGATAATAATACAGTGACATAGATGAAGAAATATCGAAAGTCAGGAAAAATTCGCGGCGAACGTTCCTCGATCGTCAATTATTCGCTCGTCCGTCATTTCTCGATTTTTCATCTAATAATAAAGATGCTAATAAATCTCTAGACCATCTTTAGACCTCTAGACACCTCTAGACATCTTTAGTGAAGCAAGAGTTCCTGAAAAATTTTACGTGTTATTACACGAACAGTTTGATCTATTTCGCATGATCGTAAATGTAACGTGAGGAGATCTAGGTGAAACGAATTATACGGGTGTAAAAAAATGTTTATATAAAATTTGAAGTTCGTTCATAAAGTTACAGTTATACTCTCTGCTTCTACTTTTTCTATAATCGACGTCCCAATGAATTGAAGAGAATATCGATAATAACGTGTAAAATAGAAGAATGCGCGTGCTGCAATTCACTTTTAAACTTCTCACGATCGTCGGATGCTGGCGACCGGAGTCGTGGTCTTCGCAATATATGCGCATAACTTACAACGCGTACACGATTTTCCTGATCATGTTACTGTACACTTTTCTGGTGTCACAATTTTTGGATATTATTTGGAATGTCGACAATCCCGACGATTTTACGGAGAATTTTTACGCCACATTGGCGTCAGTAGTTTCGTGCTCCAAAATGCTTAGTCTTCTGATGAATCGCGATAACATCGACACATTGACCAATGTGCTTACTGAGAAACCTTACAAACCATCGAAGGACGAAGAAATGAAAATACGATACAAATTCGATAAACTTATACAGTAAGTAGCACAGAGAGTAAAAAGTCATATGAAACGGAGCTCGATAACAAGCACAATGATTATTTGATGATTCGTTATTGTCATGTTATCGTTGCTAAAGATGTTGTGATACTGATATAATACTGTAATTGATATTTTTTTTTCAATACCAGATATTTTCGTATCGATATTTTCTTTTGATATTCGTATCTATATCAATGCTATTTTCGATATTTTTTGATATCATTTTTTATAATTTTTTATTGAGTCGATTTTCAAGATATGTATTTTTGCTTCATGAAAAATAGTGTAATATGCAACTTAAATTTTAACCTGTTTTTTTAACCTATTTTTTCTTATAATTTCTGTTACGTTAATTTTACGGTTACTTATGGATTGTTGAAGTAAAAGGAAAACGTTCGGGCATTCTTACAAGTGTGCGAGTTCGATCACGAGTGTCATTTTGTGTGTATATTGTTTTATTTCCGCGTATACCGCAATAATTTTTGGCATGCGATTTCTCGATTCTAGTATTATTAAACAAAGATAGTCATAGCCTTAATACCTTTTTAAGGATTTTAGATCATAAATCGTAGGAAATCTAGTACAAAAGATTGAAACGGATATATAATCAAGAATATCGATATTATTAGTGATACTAGTATCAGAACAAAAATATCAATATCGATACTGGTATTGAAACTTAAAAAAACTTAAAATTAGAGAAAATATAAAAATCAGGGAAGTGTTTGTCTCGCAAGTTACTTTTAAGGGTTACATACATTTACGCATAATAATCATATTATAATATATATTAATATTATTATTTTCTGGTAGAAGTATCTTTATCGATATTTTTGTTCTGATAATAGTATCACTAATAATATCGATATTCTTGATTGGATACTTGTTTCAATATTAGCATCAATACTTTCATGATATCACAACACCACTAATCGTTATATCGATATACTTATATATGTTTAACTAATTTTTTTTTATGGGAATAGCTTGCTAATATAACATCTCTTTGCATTTTTTTCAACTAAATTATTCAAGCGAGCGTAAGAAGCTTCATAGCCGCTTTACAGAAACAATACCCTCTGCTACACGATTCTGGTGGAAACTACATGCGCGTGCATCACTCTGTCGTCTTTATTCACCGAGTTCAGGAAAGGAAAATTGACATATAGGGCGTGGTTACCGTACGACTATTATTCGTCCACCTTCATATTTTGTATCACGTACGCACACCAACTCATTAGCCTTACAGCGGGGTCTCTTGTCAACGTGGCGTGTGACAGTCTCATTTGCGGATTGTTACTGCACATTTGCTGCCAAATGGAGATCTTGGAACGCCGTTTAAGCGAAGTGTCGGACAATCCGAACTTGATTCTTCGTGACTGTGTACGTCATCACGACAATATATTTAAGTTAGTTGTTTCATATTATTATTGGGGAAAAAATCCATTTTTCTAGTTCAGGGCGACTTGATTAACACTTTATTGCCGCTATTTTTCTACGTACTTATTAGAATAACCAATATGAGAAAATGTTGTAACTAATTAAATTTGTTTTTTTAACAATTATAGTGATAAAATTATAAAACAAAGCCATATATTGGCACATTGGCTCGACTGAAGAAACTCGAGCGTCCCCGAACTGGTGCTATCGGCATAGAATTAACTGTTAACTTACGTGCGTCTTCATCGTGTACCTAAATTTTTCAGATTGTTCAATAGACATACATTATCTCTGTGATTCGAATTTTGTATTTTTTTGTTTGTTTTTTTTTCCAGGAAAATATATTGTCCCGATTCCTCTAACTAATTTAGTCAAAACAACGTCATAAAACGCGATATTATCATCTCACGTTTATTGTATTTTCTTATAGATATGCATTACGATTGAACAGCGAATTCAGAATGACTATCGCCATGCAATTCGCAGTGAGTACGATGGTGGTGTGCTCCAATTTGTATCAAATGACTAAAACAACGTCGTTCAGCACGATCCTTCCGTTACTATTGTATATGTCCTGTATGTTAACACAGATTTTTATCTATTGTTGGTATGGAAACGAAGTGAAGCTAAAGGTGAGCACGTGTCAACGTCACATGTCTATTTTTTCAATAATCAAATCACACGATCAGTCAAAGAAGGCTAAAAGATTAATGAGACTTTTTACGATTGTTTAATACAGAGCGCCCAGTTACTCCATAGCATTTTCGCAATAGATTGGCTAGTACTAGACGGAAGTCACAAGAGAAGTCTGTTATTAATTATGAATCGCGCGTTAACGCCCATAGAATTCACCAGCGCTTACATCCTTTCCATGAATCTCGACTCTTTCGTTGGGGTTAGTAAGAAAATAAATTCGCTAATCTTTCATATAACAGTTTAGCTTAGTTTGAACACTTACGAAGTTCATGAAATAGATTGTACATGCATCTGTGTATATATGCTACAGATACTGAAGATATCGTACTCGGCTTATAATTTACTGAAACAAGTACAAGTGACGTGAGTAAAAATTAATTAGGAAAATAATTAGGAAATTGCTGTGATGGTTTCTAATGTTAGTTGGTAGTTATGAAATATATATATATATAATACTAAATTCACAGTGTATATCTGTGTGTACGTTCGCATGAATAAACAGCAATTACTTAGAAGGATTTAGGTAATTAATTTGACCGGTAAGTTAATTAACACGTTCCGTTTAATTAATATTAATTAACACTCGGCTTACAATTTATTGAAACAGGTGTAGACAACATAAGTAAAAAATAATTAGGGAAATAATTAGAAAATTAGAGACAAATTGCTGTGATGTTTTCTAATATTAGTTATAGTTATAAAATATACATATATAGTGGCGAACATATACTTACGTACAGTTAGGAAAATTAAATTTTATTCGTTGTGTACTTATATATGAAATAGTTAAACAAAAGTCCATTACGTTTTTTACAAGTTTATAGCATATATTATGAGATAGCAAAACAGTATTAATCAATTTACTATAACTAAGAAGTTTCTTGTGTTTGTTTACTCAAGTGCCATATTTTCTGCGGACATGTACTTACGTATGTATGTTCGAATCGATGTTGGAAATGAAGTTATTCTGAATCGGGTTCGAGACAAACGGTAACAAAGTCGTACAGTTGGTGACAATGACAAACTAAATATTTATCAAGCGAATGTATAAGCTCTTGTCAAGATTTTATAAAGTATAAAATGTAATTTGCGGTCTACGATATATATTTGATTTTAGTTTTCCGTTAACGTTTGTTTCACCGTTTCGTTCGAATATACTATCGTATAAAATTTGCATTTAGAGACGATCTCATATGCCGCTGCATGAAAGGATCATTATGTGGGGGACGCGACATTGCGAGTTTCGTATTGCGATAATTGCGTAGCTGTTGCGCTCGAAGGGGAAGCTAGACCAACAATGTTGTCATCAGGAAGCCGTACACTATATGGTTATAGAAATTATATGGTTTACCAGAGTCTTGTGAAATCGTGTTTTTTACGATGCTATTGACGGAAAGACAACCACGGACAAAGCGTCGCGTATCTTGCATGTGACAGAACTCGATATATTTATTTCTTAATTCTATATATTATATATTTTTTTTATTACGAGTTTTGTCTGCATATGTTATTATATGTTATATACGTATATACGTACTTGTCATACTAATGTCCAAAGATGCCTCAATCTCACAATATGTCACATGACTATCTTGCTTTATTAGTTCACGCACAGTATCGATATTTTCTGACACAACAACCGATTTCGGAGGACCTTCACGGAATTCATCCTGGAGCGAACGTCGGCCACAATTGAATTCGTTATACCAGTTTTTTACAATGCTGTAGGATGGTGCTTTCTCGCTATATAAAGAATTAAGTTCATCGATGCACTCTTGTTTTGATAATCCACGTCGAAAGTTATGAAAAATAATCGCACGAAAATATTCACGAGTTAATTCCATTTTTTGCCCGACATGAATTTTTCAATTCACTGTAAACAACACAAACCGCGCTCAAATGACAATGTGTTCTTATGTTCAACAATGTCAAGTTTCCAATGACAACGTCAGATGGCGCCTGGCAACACTTACTACCACCAAGGCCAAAAATATAAATAGCTACCTACGTACGTGCTGCTTGGGAAGATGATAGATTAACGGAATAATCAACAGTAATAATTTATAGGTACTTACATTCAAGTACGATCTTAAAGAACGATTAGAAAGACAAATGAATTTCGATCTGCTGAATATTAAGGCTTTATTGAGACTTAATGTGCACATATAACATTTAACAAAATGTCTCGTGTATAAAAGGATGCGTGTGTGATACTATAAGCATTCCGTTTGACGTTAAAGCCTTAAAGAAGACGACAAAATGCGAGTCATGCAATTTCAGTTAATAACCCTTACAATCGTCGGCTGCTGGTCACCGAATTCCTGGTCTACCTTTTACAAACGAATAGTGTATAATATATATACAATTATTGTGATCTTAATACTGTTCGCATCTATGGTACCGCAATTCATGGACATTATTCTAACCGTCGACAATTCTGACGACTTCACGGACAATTTATACGTTATGATACCTGTGATTTTGGCTTTCTGCAAGATGTTCGAACTGTTGCTAAATCGTCATAATATCAAGATGTTCACAGATGCATTGGTGGAAAAGCCGTTTAGGCCGCTGGAACCGGATGAAATCGAGATTCGGCAGAAATTCAATAATTTAATACAGTAAGTACCAGGAAACACTGATGGAGTAAATATTTATATTTATTAATAAAACCTTTTATTAATATTCTTTATGTAAGTAATAATAATATTCTTTATATAGCTCTGATTGAAGAACCCCAAAAAATTAAATATTAGGTGGTTGCATTGGAACCTGCTGTATTTTTTCGTTCTTTAAGCATATATATATTCTTTAAGCATATATTTTATAAAAATTTGTTGGGTTACTTTAATCAAAGTATTTTTTCCCTCGGTTGTTACTATTTTCTCCCACCTCTTTGGCAAAAGCTGAATCCTACGTCGAAAGAATACACTGTCTTTTGATGCTATCCATTTATGTACCCATTTTTGGACTTCCTCGTAATTACAGAAGTGTGTATTTTCTAAGACGTGTTGCATCGACCGAAACAAGTGATAATTACTTGGAGCAAGGTCCGGAGAATACGCTGGGTGAGGGAGAACCTCCCATTCCATTAGTGTTTTTTTTTCACTGCAAACGTGGGGTCGAGCGTTATCGTGCAGCAGGATCACCTTGCGCCGATTTGATGCTACTGACGGCTTTTTTTCCATTAAATTATCGTTCAAACGCTCCAGTTATTGTTGGCAACATTCGTCAGTGCTCGTTTCCTTGGGTTTTAAAAATAATCTATATCCCACCAGATACACAGCATGGCTTTGTGACCATGGATATTCCGTTTTGGCGTAGATGTTAATGGTTGGCCAGGATCAACCCATGATTTTCTGCGTTGAGGGTTGTCGAAATAAATCCATTTTTCATCCTCAATTATAATACTCCACAAGAAACTTTTTTTTCTATGCCTCGCAAGCAAAGAAATGGTGTTGCGAGTCACACGGCACAGCTGTGATGCGTGCGAATCACGTGTTCCGTGTTGTCGCTCACGAGAGGCGATTGTCTCTGATCAGCCGACAACAGCGTGTCGGAGATCGCTAGGCACGCGCGTTATAGCCTTACTACATGGTCATGTTTCCTTCGTGTCTTAGTAACGCGAGATAACAGAAAAGTGAAACATCCTCGGGAGCTGCTGGTCCTGGGAAGTAGTACGATTATGCATTGCTCGGTGACAGGTCGTATTCTTCTATCTATGTGCAAATAGTCACGATCCAAAAAAAAAGTAAAAGCTAATAAAATAAAAAGTAAATGGACACAATGGTCGGAGAATTCTTATATTCTCTCTCGCTAGCCTTTATAATTATTTCCTATCATTTTTGTTTTCTTCCTTTCTTTTGGTTTCATTGTTTTTTTAAACATCGAATAAATCAACTTTATTAACTGTTACAACTGTCGTAAACGTTTTGTAGGAAACACGCTATAATGTACCTATTGATGGTTGAAGTGACGTGCGGGAGCATGACTCTAACATCCTTGTTAACAAAATTTCGAAAGGGAAATTTAACCTACAGGGTGTGGTTGCCATACGACTACACCTCTGATACATATCTATTTTACATCACGTACTTCCATCAATTAATAAGTCTGACGATATCATCCTTCATGAACGTTGCTTACGACAACATAGTCTGCGGATTGTTAATGCACATCTGTTGTCAGATTGAAATCTTAGAATGCCGGCTGAAGAAATCTTTGCGCAACCAAAGCGATTTCGGCGAATGCGTGCAACTGCACAATCGCATCTACAAGTCAGTTTTCGTATAAAAAATTACGTATTTTAATTCGGCGATGCCTTAAAGATATTTTTCTCTCGTAGGCTCGCACAGGAGATGAATGAAAAATTTAGAATCACCATCGCCATACAATTCATATTGAGCACACTGGTAGTGTGCTCTAATTTATATCGACTTGCGAAGGCGGAATTAAATCCGAAGTATATTCAATTAGCGTTGTACACAAATTGTATGTTAATACAAATTCTCATTTACTGTTGGTACGGGAACAAAGTGAAATTAAAGGTATCATTTAACACATTGAATGCCATGACGGTCACCAGTGATTATGACATTATGGCATTTCAATCAGTCACGTATAAAGTATAATTAACTGTATTTAGAAAAATTATATATGTGGCTATTGAATCCAAGTAAAAAATACATATATGAAATTACATTACACTTATTCACCTTATCTTTGGTAATTCAGTCATCAATTAAATTTTTGTAAATCCTGTTAAGAAATTTTTCATATATAATTATATATAATTATGTATAAGGCATCATGTGTATGTGACATTTGTCTATATATAAAAATATATAATTATATGTGAAGTGACGATACAGTTAGTATAGGGTTATACGGTTAGTATATAATTATGGATATGATGATGGTTAGTATATGATCATATATAAATATATATAACGATTTATATATGTTTATATATAATAATATAATCACACATATATGTAATCATATATAATCACATATATAATTATATATTTTTATATATGGACATATTGTATACATAATCATATATAAAAAATTATTCAACGGGTTTCATCCTGTGGAAATCAACACGACAGTTAGTGTATTAACGAATCGTGATGATGAAATTCTAGTAAAACAAAACAGAATGTGGGGTCGAAAAAAACAAAATGACATGGCAGAATTTTCTTTTTTATCTTCAAAATCATTTTTTACTATAATTTTTTGACTACAATTTTTCAGTGTTACATTTGTATTATAATTTTTGACTATAATAATTTCTAGTTATAAATAAGTGTGTTATATTGTAATCATGCCGATTAATGTTCGTCTTGCAACTTCTATTGCAGAGCGTTCAACTTTCTGATCAGATTTTCGGCATGGATTGGCTGGCGTTAGATAAGAAAACGAAGGAAGATCTGGTAATGATTATGAATCGTTCTTTGATACCTATCGAGTTTTCCAGTGCACATATTCTTACGATGAACCTCGAGTCTTTCGGAAAGGTTAGAAATAAATCTAATTTTACGGCAGTGATCGACTTTGTCAATAGATTTTTATACAAGACATATATAATTTCTATATGTTTCTATATTTTATTATATTATTTTTTTCCGACGAAGCCGATCGCTACTACATATGTTATCAAATCTGTTCAAGAAAAATTTAGTCATACTCATATATATATTTTGCAGCTCCTTAAGGCATCGTATTCGATATATAACGTACTTCAACTTACGTAAGATAAAATTGCATATTATGCAAAATATGTTTATCTTATAAGATTCAATGAGCGTAAAGATAATGGTTTAGAGCTCAAATTAAAAGTAACATATCTGTAGAAAAAAGTCCATTACGATGATGTACAAATTTACTGTTATGATGAACGATCAATAGATTATATAGATAATATATTTACATATACATTCTGTCAAGTAAATACCGAAAATTGTTCAATAAAACAAAATATTGATTTAATTATCCCAATTTATTTTGTCGCCTTCAAAATAGGCCCCATTTGATGCGATACACTTATACCAGCGAATAATCCAGTCGTCGAAACATTTCTTATAAGCAATTTTCGATATGATCTGCAGCTCCTTCTGCAAATTTTGTGTTATGGTTTCAATGGACTCAAAACGTCTTCCATGAAATGGTAATTTTAGTTTGGAAAAAGTCACACGGGGCCATATCTGGCAAATACTGTGCTCGATCGATGACATTCGTTGAGTATTTAATCAAAAATTCACGTATAAGAGTCGATGTGTAGGGCGACGTATTATCGTGGTGCAAAATCCGTGACTTATAGTGCAAAAGAATTGTTCTTTCACAAATCTGGCCTTTTCCGGCGAACATTCTCTCTCAAACGCCTCATAACGCTCAGATAATATTGTTTATTGACTGTTTGCCCCTTCACAAGGAATTTCGAATAGACAACACCACGATAGTCAAAGAAAACAGTCAACATTGACTTTGATTTTCGAACAACCTTTCGGTCTTCTTTGAATACTTTGTCCCACACGTATGCTCGTACTTTCGATAAAGCTGACTCACCGTAGATCAGGCCTTCTCCAACATTTTCAATTAATCAGCACAAGAAATTTCGTTGGCGACACAAAATTTGAGGCAAACTCTGTGTTCGATATTTTTATCCATTTAAAAAATCACAGAGTACACTTGAGGTCGATTAACAAAACTAATAGCTGTAAACAAACTGGTTGACAGATGGCGCCAAAACTCTGAGTGACAATTAGGTACATTGGTGTCAACTTACAGCAAAAAATTTGTTTTCATATTTTTTACGCGGGCTTTTGAAATGAATACTTCCCGGTATTTATTTGACAGAATGCACATAATATATGTGATATTTTGGTAATTATGTAGAATAAGGACTTTTCCGAATTTTGATATGTTTTGCTACAATCTTGATAAATATCATTGTTATTATACAAACATGATAATCAAATAAGGGAGCCTCAAAAATATGTAAACTATCTATGTTTCTAACTATTTTTTCTAACATACACCTGTACGTAGAATAAGATATCTTTTAAGACTGAAATTGCAACAACATACTGAAAAGATTAGAACATTTATTTATTAACAACAAGCACAACTTTACTGATAATAAAAAAATAATTTTTACAGAAAGAAACGTTGAATTTTTGTTTAAATTGGAGACTGGGTCTTCAAATTGTAGATTGAGTTTTTAAATTGTGCTTCATTAGAGAGAGATTCTACTGTATTCGACTATAGCTTTCTGCTTTTATTTCGTCGCTTCGATCGAGTGTATTATCGTATAAAGTTTGCATTTGGAGAGAACCACATATGTCGTTGCATGAAAAAATTATTATTTGGAGAGCACAATATTATGAATTTCATATCGCGATAACTGTATAGTTGTTGCACTTGCGGAAGAAGTTAAACCAACATTATTGCTTTCATTGCAAGTACAAACTGCTATACATCTTGATACACTCGCATTAAGATTTCATGGCGATACACTGTAATTCACGGTCTATCGACGGTCAAAGACAGACGCTGTTTGTCCACAGGTCTCTTCTGAATTATTGCAGTGCATTTCGTCGGAACGTAAAGTCATATTCGTTGCATAATATAAAGTTACCATTTTAAGAGCGTAACTATATGAGACATCATTTTATATTATATGTCGTATCATAACAATGTTATTATTCATCGTAGACGATATTGATTATAAGTTCGGTGTTACTATAATTATGTGGCTGCCGAACACAAAGAGGGAAGTTACGGGTACGGTACGAGCAGAAAATCCCGCCGCGTAGCTATAGATATTTCTCGGCATCGCTGACAGAATTGTGTTTAATTATTAGCATAGGAAATTGACGAGAGATCGTTTTTTCAACATGAGTAAGTTAATTTATACTGTACCCAACTTTATCGTGTCGGGGAGAGGATGGAAAAGATTTCCTTTTGAAAGTAATTCATTACAAAACTTTGCCGCCATTCCAGAAGCTATGAATCATTACAATTTTCCTTACTTTCGAACATTCTTCCTTTTTTTCTAAAACAAAAGAAAATTGTTCCCCTCGTGTCTGGATATAATATAATGAAAAAATATATATATCAAGCTGGCAAAATGATATGTTGGCGGAATAATCAACAGCCATAATTTCCACGTATATCCAAACACGATTAGATAATAATGATTAGAAAAACTAATGAGTTTTGGCTTAGCAAATATTAATCCTTTATCGAAACTTAATGTGCACAAATGACATTAAAAAATATATCTTACACATGAATAGAAAAAAGACGTATGTAATATTATAAGCATTTCGTTTGACGTTAGAGCAGGAAGACGACAAAATGCGAGTCATGCAATTTCCGTTAATAACCCTTACGATCGCCGGCTGCTGGCTACCGAATTCCTGGTCTACGTTTCACAAACGAACAATGTACAACATATATACAATTATCATGACCTTGCTACTGTTCACCTTCATGGTACCACAATTCATGGACATTGTCCTGAACGTCGACAATCCTGACGATTTCACGGACACATTTTACGTCATGCTAGCTATGGTTATGGCTTTTTGTAAGATGCTCGGACTGTTGCTAAATCGTCAGAATATTAAGATGTTCACAGATACATTGCTCGAAAAGCCGTTTAGGCCATTGGAACCGGATGAAATCGAGATTCGGCAGAAATTCAATAATTTAATACAGTAAGTACCAAGAAACACTGATGGAATAAATATTTGTTATATCTTTATAAAGGGTAAGTTAAATTCAACCTTATTTTAATAATATTTTTTAAGTGGTTCTGCTAGGAAAACTAAGAATTAAATATAAAAGTTAGCAAGAGCCAAATATGTAACATCTAAATAAATTAATTATAGTTTCATCTCAGAGCAAATAGTCACAATCCAAGAAAAAAATAAAAACTAACAAAATAAAAATATCACAGTGGATGGATCAAGAATTCTTTTTCTTTCTTTTAGTAGCCTTTATATTAATTTTCTTACATTTTTCTTTCTTTGTTTCCTTCTCTTCTCTTTTCATTGTTTTTTAAAATAAGTGTAAATTAACTTTATTAGCTTAAACAGTTGTCGTAGACGCTTTGCAGGAAGAAAGCTATGGTGTACACATTCATGATCGAGTCGACGTGCGCGAGTATGGGTGTAACGTCCTTGCTGACAGAATTTCGAAATGGAAATTTAGCTTACAGGGAGTGGTTGCCGTACAACTACTCCTCTAATATATATTTATTTTGCGTCACGTACTTCCATCAATTGATAAGTTTGACGGCCGCGTCTATTGTGAACGTTGCCTGTGACAACATGGTCTGCGGATTGTTACTGTACATCTGTTGCCAGATTGAAATCTTGGAGTGCCGGCTGAAGAAATCTTTGCGCCGGCAAAGCGATGTCGGCGAATGCGTGCAACTACACAATCGCATCTACAGGTCAGTTTTCGTACGAAAAATTTTACGTATTTTAATTCAGCGATGTCTTAACGATATGTTTCTCTCGTAGGCTCGCCCACGACATTAATGAAAAATTCAGGTTCATCATCGCCGTACAATTCATAGTAAGCACATTAGTGGTGTGCTCTAATCTGTATCGATTGGCGAGAGCGGAATTAAGCCCGAAGTATATTCCGTTAGCGTTGTACACAATCTGTATGCTAATACAAATTCTCATTTACTGTTGGTACGGGAACGAAGTGAAATTAAAGGTATCGATTAACACATTGAATACCATGAGGTCGTTGTTGAGTATTGCACGCGTCTCGTGACGTCATGTATAAAGTATAATTAATTGCATTTGAAAAATTGGATGTGCAGTCACCGAATCAAAATAAAAGATACATGCGTCAAATTATGTAATATTTATTTACTATAACTTTGGTAATTCATGTATTTTTTGTATATTCATTTGAAATCAATGTCACAGTCAACGTATTAACGAATTGTTACGACAAAATTCTATTGATGCAGAATATTAGGTATACAAATTAATTGAATGTCCTTTATATTACACGCCTTATAACTCCGTTTCAATACTAAATAATTTCCGGCCGTTTTACGGGTTTTAAATGTATACCACTAAGTTCTCAAGATACTATATGCTTTGCCGAAGCAGGCGATATAACCTCACGAAACAGCAGTGAACACGATGGCAGTCGATAAGTAGCCTATAGTAGATATAAGGTACTGTATTTTTTTCGCATTTCAATGAAAGAAAAACGCTACTGAAGCTACGGAGATGATTTGTGCCGCTCTGGGTGAAAACGCTGTAACACATAAAACGTGTAAAAAATGGTACCAGAGGTTTCGAAACGGAGATTTTGACCTTTCGAATCGACAATGTCCGGGTCAACCACAAAAATTCAACGACGAGGAACTCAAACAACTGTTGATTGAAAACTCCGCTCATACTCAACAGAAATTTGCATTACAACTCCGAGTTACTAAACAATACACATCTCATCGTCTACATCAACTCGATAAAATTCAGAAGGAAGGTAGGTTCCGCACAATCTGAACCCGGAAAACAAGGAGTGAAGATTCAACATGGCAATGTTTCTGCTGACCCGATTCAAAAGAACAGATTTTTTATACAAAATCATTACGGATGATGAGAAATGGGTATTATATGATAATCCTAAACGCAAAAAATCGTGAGTAGATTCCAGTCAACCGTTGACATCGACTCCAAAGTCCAATATTCATGCAAAAAAAAATTTTTGCTGAATACCTGGTGGGATATGAAGGGTGTGATGCATTAGGAATTGTTGGATCCTGGCCAGACTGTTACTGTGAAGTACTATCAACAACAACAAGTACTATCAACAACTCAACCGTTTGAGCAATGCGTTGGAGCAAAAGAGGCTACTGGCAGCGGAAGTAGGCAAGTAATTTTGCAGCACGACCACAACGCTCGATCACATATCGCAGAAAGGACTACGGACGTTACGTATACATTGCTGGGCTGGAACGTTCTCCCTCACGCGGTTTATTCATTAAATCTCGTCCCATCGGACTACCACCTATTTCGGTCGCTTCAACATCATTGGCTGATGAGCACTTTAAAACAGTTAACGAGGTCCGAAAAAGCATCAATGATTTTATCAAGTCAAAATCACCAAGTTTCTTCCGCGAAGGCATTCGTTAGTTGCCCGAAAGATGGAGTAAAGTCATCGAAAATAATAGAGGTTACTTCTAACATTAAATATGTACTTGTTTTTTGTGAATAAACTTTGAATTTCATGAAAAAGGGTACCGAATTAATTTGTACACCTAATAGAATGAAGAGCGGAAGAGAATAAAATGACGTGACAGAATTCTTCTTTTTTCATCATCGACGAAATAATTTTTAACTATAATTATTCAGTTTAATATTTTCATTATAATTTTTGACTATAATAATTATAAATAAGAGTGTTATATTGTAATCACGCCAATTAATGTCTGTCTTGCAACTTCTATTATAGAGCGTTCAACTTTCTAATCAAATCTTCGCCATGGATTGGCTGGCGTTAGACAAGAAAAGGAAAGAAAATCTTATAATGATTATGAATCGTTCTCTAATACCTATCGAGTTTACCAGTGCACATATTCTTACGATGAACCTCGAATCCTTCGGAAAGGTTAGAAATAAATCTAAATTCCATGGCCGCGACCGACTTTACTAATAGATTTTTATATAATATATATAATGTCTATATACTTTTTTATTTTGCCGACATAGCTAATAGCCACTATGTTATCAAACCCATTAAAAAAAAATTTAGACATACTCATATATTTCGCAGCTCCTTAAGGTGTCGTATTCAATATATAATATACTTCAAATTATGTAAAGGGAAATTATATATTCGCAAAACATATTAATCTTATAAATAAGATTCAACAAGCGTAAAGATAACGGTTGAGAATTCAAATGGAAAATAACGTACTTGTAGAAAACAGTCCATTACAATGATGTACAGATTCACTATCGTAATCGATCAGTGGATCAGAAATAATATTTATATATAATATGATATTTTCAAGAAATATATTTGTTATTTTCTAAATATATCTCGTAAAAAAATATCTAATATGAAAGAATAAATTACATTAGTGAATCTCTGAGTATTAATCACCTTCCTATACAGGATGTCCTAGAGCAACCTTACCAAAGTTCAAGTAAACATAAAAGTCCTATATCAATATTCGCAATAAGTATGGAGATATAAAAATCGCGCCAAGGAAGGATTTGAGATAAAATTGTTTGTTTGCTAACACCAAACTTCAACGATAATTCATAGGCACTCTGAGATGAGTCAGACTCAACGGTGACCTTTAGTTCGTCATTACTGACCTTTGATTCTGGGCGACCGCGTGGCTCATTTGTGAGGTCAAAGTTACCTGTACGAAATTTGGCGAACCAATTTGATACTGTCTGCTGCGTAGTGACACTAGAACCAAATACACTATTAATGTTTCGCGCGGTCTGCGATGCCGTAGTTCCACGTAAAAACTCATACTTCATAATAGTGCGAATTTCCGACCGTTCCATTTTCAAAAAATTAATTTTTAAAAAAAGGTTTTAATATTTTTTAGCTTACAAATAGCTTACAATGATTTCTTTAAACAGGCGAGATATGTAACTTTCCAACAAAAAAAAAAACAGAACGGTAATATATTAAGCTAATGTCAAATAATAAGCTGTTACAGTTGGCAATATTATTAACTACAAATTTCATCCTTGCCAACTTAATATATATATATATTTCAAGAACAGAAGGTAAGTAATGGCGTTACACTTACTGGCTAAGGCTCATCGCAGTCGTGGACTACCCTGCCCAGACGCATAGCTTACACTATCTACAGATTATACCTAATCAGTATGATATATACTTTCTCAATAACTGGATATAGTTCTGATCATCGACAATCCCGATGACTTTACCAATAATTTGAACATGATGTTAACCATAACTGCTGGATGTTACAAAATGTTTATTATGTGGATAAGTTATGAAAATGTCACAGCGTTAATTAACAGTCTTACCAAGGAACCGTTTAAACCGTTGGATCGAGATGAAATGGAAATTTAACAGAAATTCGAGAAAATAATACAGTAAATATCTCAATTGAGGGAATACACATGTATTGTTCGATGTTTCGTCAATTTTTTTTTGGAATATTAAAATATTAAGATTTAAAAATTTTACAGGACACATATATACTCTTTATCTCTCTTTCTAGATAAATTTATATAATTACAAAAAGAAATTTAGAGAGATCATTCTATAAAGTGAATCCACGAGATATAACTTACAATATGTTCGAGTTAACTATCAAGTTAAACAACGCTTTCTATTGTTGAAAAATATGAGAAAAAAATAAACATAAAATGATCTCATATATTTCCGTCCAAACTTGCATTAAGTCCGCTCTTCAAGACATGGAAAATAACCACCAATGTGATTCGTTGATCGATATAATAGTTGCCATGTTGTGTGCATAAATATTTTAATATGCTTTTATACAAGTTTTTATGCCGATCTAATTTGATTACATTCATTGGCAATGTTAGACCAACGTTGCTTATGTTTGCCATATCATCTGGAGTGGACTTTAGAAATAACACGGACATAACAATTTTTTCAGCTGTCTTTCAGAAATAACACGTTACGCTACGCGATTCTCATTGAGACAACGTGCTCATTCATCGCTCTAACATTGTTGCTCACCGACTTCAGGCAAAGAAGATTAACATACAGAGAATGGGTGCCGTACGATTTCGATACGATACGAGAAATTTTACGGATTTGTAATGGAAAAGTATCGTAGATAAAAAGGGAAATTTAATTGCAGGTTTGCACGATTGGTGAACACAAGATTCAATCAAATAATTGGACTTCAATTTATAGCGAGTACAATGGTGATTTGTTCTAATTTATATCAATTGACTAATCCATCGTCGAACACGAACCACGTTTCGTTAGTTATGTACACATGCTGCATACTGACACAAATATTCATCTACTGCTAGTTTGGAAACAAAGTCAAAGTAAAGGTAAGTGTGACTTTTAATCTGATTCTAATATATTTGACATGATTCTCCAGACTATCTTACAGAGCTCGTCATTTTGCAGCGCGTTCCGCGATTCATCAATATTTTTCTTTAATTATTATCTCAATAATTATCTTGCTTGTTTGCAAAATAATAAAGGATTTTTCATTTTACAAAGAGAGGACATAGTGAATTCCGCATCGATTTTGATTTCTTTATATATGGTGAATTTATAAATGGACCTCTGTTCGAACGTTTTGTCCGATACGTCTTGATAATAGTAGTTTAATCGATTTTGCATTCTTTCCTACTATTACTAGTCTTGCGTCTATCAATTACGCCACGCGACTCTGCTTATTGGCTGATTTTCTTTTTAACCTTTTAAAATATACTACAGAACGCTTAAAATTTCAAATATTAAAAACTGCTATTCTCAAGCTGCATTGGACGAAATGTTCGGACACGGATCTATTCATATTTGATGTAGATTCATCACGTATCAAAGAAATCAAAATCGGTGAGGAGCTCACTGTGTCCTCTCCTTGTCAGTTTGATGAATTTCATTTGTATAAGATGTTGTATATTATACATACAGAGCCATATACCGCATGTAAGAAGTTAGCCCCTAACTTTTCGAATTTATTTATTTTAATAGCTGATTTGAGCTAGGTTTATGCTATATTGTGCTCGAATAAACTTGTAATATGAAAAATGCGCAACAAAAATGAGAAAAACAATTTTTCTGCCAGCATTCCACTTTCCGATTATTGCAATTTTTTTAATTGTGCTAACATTGTGTTAAAATAATAATAAAAGGTTCGAACCTTCGACCATTTTCGATAAAAAATAATAAAAGAAATAAAACGATGAAAACGATTTTGGGCAAAACAGTATAAATTTAACGTTTACATTCACATTAGTTAACCAAACAAGATCAAATTTCATATCTGATTTGTACTAGCATAGCACAAATCAGCATAACTTCAGTTTCGCTGGCACAAGAATTTAAAGGTTACTTTATTTTTAATCGCGACCCTTCGCGTTCGCAGTCTATGTACAAAATGCGGGCTGGCAAAAAAAATCATTTTCTGCATTTTTCTCGTACATTTTTCATATTACAAATTTATCATTCGAGCATAATGTAGCATAAACCTAGCACAAATCAGCACAACTGTCGAAATAAATAAATTCAAAAAGTGGGGGCTAACTTCTTACAGGCCGGTATGCCGGGTTGCTGTTGTAAGAGCACGCGGAGAGAATGCGTGCGATCAACCCGAGTTCGCGAAGGGCCTTTTAACTCTCTCACGCGTGCAATTGTAGCGGCAACCTAGCATACTACTCTGTATGTAAGTCAACACTCTGTACATGAGCAATGTAATACTTATCCTTGTACTATATATATATATATATATATATATATATATTGTGTTGTATGAAGAAATAATTCTCACGTAATTTTTCGCTCTTGGCGATATAAGTCAATATGATCATAATTAAAGACCAGAAGCATTAAATCGCCAACGTTAAAGAATAAATAGGATGCACTACAGTTATTTCTTTGACAGAGCCTACAACTAAGTGACAGCATATTCCAAATGAATTGGCCGACGTTGAATAATCAGGTTAAGAAGAGCCTATTGATAATAGGCGGAAGTGCGGAAGTGCCCATTGAAATCTCGACTGCGCATATCTTGTCCATGAACTTGGATTCTTTCGTAGCAGTTGGTACATATACTCGTATAGAGTTTGATGATGATTGACGAGATTAAATTTATATCTCGCTAGATTACGCTTAAATGACAAAAACCGATTAAAATTAAACGAGATAAAATTAATAGATTGATTCTGCATATTCTGCATAATAGCTATTTTAACTTTTGTTATTTCAGATGCTTAAAACATCGTATTCCGCTTATAACTTATTGGTGCAAATGAAAGAAGAACAATAACGCGAGCGTAAGTGAAATAAAATGAGGCGTGTTTATGACATTGCAACTTATGATTATAAAAATTATAAGGAAGTTACGTTGTTCACTGAATTTGTAATCGTCTGTTGACAGTCATAATTATAGTCATATTTAGTGACTATAATATTGCTGTTAGAC
Organism: Dinoponera quadriceps; assembly: GCF_001313825.1. NCBI lineage: Eukaryota > Metazoa > Arthropoda > Insecta > Hymenoptera > Formicidae > Dinoponera > Dinoponera quadriceps. The sequence continues at coordinate 645,847 of NW_014555734.1, forward strand.
ATTTAAAACATCGTGTTCTCCTTACAATTCATTCATATGAAAGAGTATAATATATAACCAAAAAAATTAATATAAAAGAAATATAATTTGTCTCGGACGCGATTGACGTGTACTTGCAATTAAAAAAACGGATCGCGTTATGTTACTGAGACTCGTATCCCTCAAGATTGATTTCAGCACTTAACAATTTTCTCTCTCTCTCTCTCTCTCTCTCTCTCTATACACACACACACACATATATATATATATATATATTATGACGACGCAAAATTTTGCCCGTCACTCAGGCGTGGCCTGACCAAGGGGGAGCCGGGGGCTCGCGCTTTCTCACGGAAAGAGGGCGACCGAGTACCGATTTTTGGTCATGTGCGCCGTTTGCGCACATACCTGGTACTACACACACACATGCACGCACGCACGCACATCCAGTATAGAATATCTTTTTATGAAACGTAAGTATGTATATGCACGTACGTGATATCTGAGAATGCAGCATAAGAGAAAAACTCTCTTTGTGCGTCCGCATGTTTATAGAACTGGATGGAAAGATTGCAACACATTTTTTCTTAAATAAGTTTCGGAATACATCCCATGTATAAAAAAGGAATTTGTTTCTTAGTTATTCTCGGAAAATATATTATTCCATTGTATACGAGATATTATAAAATTAAACAAAAAGTGTCATAACCTTACTGTCCAATACCTTGTCTCTTTCAAATAAAAGTACTGTGAGAAATGAGTTCAGTGAGGACGGTACTTCCAACCGAATCGCTATATTTATCATTACTTCGTGTATCCTGTACTTCGTGCTAATATACCGCGAAAAATACCTGTTATCAGCGAGTAACTCAAAATGTGGTTTCCATTTAGAAATTAGTATCTCTAATTTGGACGAGTCCAGCAGTATTGACAACAGCAGAACTTTATTGTTAGCCAATGTCGACACAATTAATCGTTCCCAACCTAAAATTTTTTCTACACGCATAGTGCTGAGAATAAGTCAAATAGAGTCTTATATTCCAAGTATAGGTTATAAAGAAAGAACACAAAACAACTTTTCCAATCTTTCTAATGACGAACTATTGTTACATTTGCTATGTTGACAACTCTGTCGGATGACTTAATCGAAGACTGAGTTAATCATAGCTTAGTGTAAATGACCCTAAGACTATAATCCTTCAAATTTGATTTCTGCACTTGACAAATATCTCTACATATATTTCCAATATCTATAGCTATATACAACTGTTTAGGACATTATCACTGCGTACTTCAATACACGACCCCACTCGCTGCTTACATTGCAATACGTAAAAGGTAGTGAATACGTCGACGATACCACAACGGAAATCGATACGTGATGATAGCACTCACGATTATACGATTCGAAACCAGTTAGCGTAGACGGTAGACAAAGACTGTAATTACATCTTGAACTGAGGTATACGAGAGTTATTGCTGGGTCATCGTAATGATAATTTTATGAAGTTGGTCTGTCGCCGCTTTATGAGACGAGGTAATGTTTGATGTTATACCACAAACAGAATTTAATAGAATAGCTTTTATTTAATGTGAAATAGAAAAAAACATCGATGAAATATTATATTAATAAGAATATGGTGTGTCCTCCTTCCGCACTTGCTATTGTATCCTCTACTGCGCTCTTCCCTGCGAGAATTACTCTACATAAAATAATTATGCAATAAAGATTCCTGGGAGTATAATAGCAGATATTTAGAAAAGCATTATTTCACAGACGAAAAACACAGTTGGGAGTTTCGTATTACAATAATAATCAAATAATGCTATGTACGAAGAAAAAGTTCTGACAGAGGCTATGAATTGTCTTCCGAAGCTCATAAAAATGTATAGACACATTCGGAGCTTTCTCCATTATATTATATATCCTGACTTTTTTCATTTGATATATAAACGTTAATGTAAGAAATTACGGGTATAGCGGCTTTCCGTCTTCTTCATTATTAATAAAGAAGTTCGCGTCCGACATCATCGGGGGCGAACATTTTAAAAAGTTCATTCGTCGTTGGTCTGAATTCAGGTGAAGAAGTGTATAAAACGTCGTCAAGGATTTCTCGCACCATAAGATTTCTGTTTTGTCCAAATTATCCAAGAGTTCTTCCCTTTCTGATTTGTTTCACATACGCGATAAAGGTCTTATTAAATCAGTCGAATTAAATAATTCATACGAATGGGTGAAAAATTCTACGTGAGTTAATATAGTGTGATCAATAATTATGCAAGAATATAGGCGGCTAATTTTTACGAATACACTCTTGAAACATTTCGTACAACTATCTCTCTCTCGCTCTCTCTCTCTCTTACTCTGACTACTACAGCATATAAATATATGTAATTAAAAGTAATATGAATAACGACAACTTATATAAAAGGGAGGTAAGCAAAAGTTCCGAGACGCACATAATAGAATTTACACTATCAGTTCTCACAGTCGCCGGAGGTTGGCGACCTCTGTCATGGACATCGCTGATGAAAAGCATTATATACAATGCTTACACAATTTTTTTGAATGGGATGTTATTCGTATACAATACGACTTTGTTTATGTACCTGATATTTCAAGCCAACGACACAAACGAAGTAACCGAGGCGATATATTTGATTTTTGTTGGAACGATTGCAAATTTGAAGATAATGTCGATAAGTATAAATCACAAAAGCTTTGCGTATATGGTTTGTAATCTATCAGAGAAACCATTTAAACCAATGGAACAGAAAGAGACAATGATTCGAGAAAAGTTTAACAAAATGTCAAAGTTAGTAACATTACAACATAAAGTGCGTAAAATATAAAGAAGGTGATATTACAGCTCCGTTTAATATCTCCCCACTATTGGTGATGTATGCTAGCTATTATTTATAGAATCATTTGTTTAGTTGTCTATCGCAGTGATACTAACATGTCAATACATAATAGCCGGTATTTGTTATACCGCATTTCTACTTCAGAGCATTTCGAAACATTTTCAAGCTACTTTTGGCATTAAATTACACATACTTCCTCACTCTTCTCAAACTTGGGCATATTATCACACGAATATATGTACATTTGAATGTTATGTTCGTTATTTAACATTTTATTGCGTTGTTTTCCACATTTCGAATCATGCGAAGATAAATGAAATCAGGTCAAATTGTTCATTTGACCTCCCACTAAAATAGTTTTAATACAGCTTCTTTTCTGAGATCTTCATGTCGAAGTAATTATTCGATAAGTCAATAATTCAAATTAAATTTAAAAGTCGATTCGCATACATTTAATAGAAATTGTGCTTTAGATAGTTTGTATCTACTTTCTGACAAACAAGTCAATATTTACATTAAATATTTACAGTTATGTTCATTGTTGTTTACTTGAAGAGTTTATTTTGAATAAATATGTTAATTTATGACAAAAAATGAATTTTTTGAA
>NW_014555735.1:0-1756 GCF_001313825.1 Dinoponera quadriceps
GCAAGATTCACTCTACATTCACGTTACTTCGCCTATTACACGCAAAACCCATGTTTCGCCCGCAGATTAATTTCTTTTACCTTTTCTCGTGGAACTAGCGTATTTGGTAGAAAAGATATAAGCCGAAACGTGAATTTGCATTAGTTCACGTTTTCTGATGTAGAGTCGAAAGAAACGCTTGCCCACTGAAATCCTCAATGCCGCCGCATGGAAATAACGTAATAAAGCTGAATATTTCAATCATACACTCCTGTTTGCATCCGTTTACGATTTAATGTAAAGAAACGCAAAATTCACCCGACATTAACGTTACTTCGCCTATTACACGCATACTCGCAAATTTCACACGCAGATGTATTTCTTTTACCTTTTCTCGTGGAACTAGCGTATTTGGTAGAAAAGATTCAAGCCGAAACGTAAAATTTCATTAGTTCACGTTTCCTGACGTAGAATCGAAAGAAACGCTCGCCGCCTGAAATCGTCAATGCTGCCACATGGGAATAACGTAANTATAACTCACTCCAGTTGCATCCGTTCACTAATTAACGTAAAGAAACGCAAGATTCACTAGACATTAACGTCACTTTGCCTATTACAAGCTAACTTGCAAGTTCCGCCCGCAGTTTGATTACTTTTACCTTTTCTTGTGGAACTAGCGTATTTGGTCGTAAAGATTCAAGCCGAATCGTGAATTTGCACTATTTCACGTTTTCTGATGTAGAATGGAATGAAACGCTCGCCTCCAGAAATCCTCGTGGCTGCCGCATTGAAATAGCGTAATAAAGGTGAATATTTCAATCACACTCTCCAGTTTGCATTCGTTCACGATTTAACGTAAAGGAACGCAAGATTTACTCGAAATTCATGTTACTTCGCCTATTACACGCAAAACCGCAAGTTTCACCCGCAATTTCATTTCTTTTACCTTTTCTCGTGGAACTATCGTATTTAGTAAAATATATTCAAGCCGAAACGTGAATTTCCATTAGTTCAAGTTTTCTGCTGTAGAAAGGAAAGAAACGCTAGTTGCTTGAATTCCTCGAGGCTGCCGCATGGAAATAACGTGATAATGCATAATATTTCAATCACACACTTCAGTTTGCAACCATTCACGATTTAAATTTAAAAAACGCCAGATTCACATGACATTCACGTTACTTAGCCTATTACACGCTAACTCGCAAGTTTCGCTCGCAGATTGATTTCTTTTACCTTTTCCCGTGAAACTAGAGTATTTTGCCGAAAAAATTCAAGCCGAAAGTGAATATGCATTAGTTCACGTTTTCTGATGTAGAATCAAAATCCTCCCATCGCTTTCACTTACATCTAAAGGGGGAAAGGTAAGGGGTAGAATATTAAGTTAAAAAATTCTTTTACTATATAAATAATTTATTAATTATCAAGAGCATTTCGACCACCTGTTGATTTTAAATACATTTTGCAACGCGCAGTGTTTTCAATGTTTCTCGCATCGGTATGTATTACTTGAATCAAGTTCTTTTAAAGAGGTGATATCCTCATACTCTGCATCTATTGTTTCAATGATTAAATGGCTCGGCATGTCATCGCTGAGAATATCCCGCAACCATCGCTGTTTTTTAAGTTTTTTGACTTATATTAGTGAATACTTCTCATTGCCATTTTCTTCTATTGCATAGCAAGACCTCGCCGCAGAAAATCATAGGGCATTCCTGATTAGTCGCGTAGCTGCACAGTACGGTATACATCTATCCGCCCATAATAATCCATGATGATT
>NW_014555736.1:0-2512 GCF_001313825.1 Dinoponera quadriceps
GATGCATAGCCCCGGTTAACACCAGCTTAAATTAAAACAGTATTCTTTTCACATTATTTAAAGAATAAACAGCCGGTGATATTTACGGTAAATCGCCGGATGTCGGTTATTCGATAATGTTCGAAGATTCGTACGAAAAACTCAGAACTGATATCCCACAGCGAGTTGGACACAGTCAGGCGTGAGTTCGTTCTTTTTAGTTTTTCTCGCTAACCTTCTTCTGCTATCGAAAAAAAAGAAACGATAAGGTATTGAATAAAGTCACGCTCAACCGTAAAAGAATCGGCCTTGAACCCTTCGCAAAAAATCCCTACAATCTCGCCGAACAAGCCGATATCACGAGCCGTCGACCATCGACTGTTCTTATTCACCGCTTGTCCTTTGTGAAAATCCACCGATTGATAAGCAGATTTTACGATCCCCGTTGTGAGACGCGCACCTGTGCGAGACATGTGANGAAGGTCCGCGTCGCTGTGACATCGATCCAAACGCGAGATTCGCGTCGAGGTGCTCGCATCACTTTCGGCAGAATCGGCGGTAACCGCTCAAGCCGTCGTCGTCGCCGGTGCGGCTGCATCAAGTCCTAATATCCCGTCAATATTATCCAACAATACCGTCAGCGGCTGCTTACCGCGATACTTTCGCACGCGTGAATTAACAGCGTTGAAGCCCGATTTGCTGCCTCGTTTTCCTTGGTGCGCCGGATCGCTCCTGAAAACGCGGCCCGACATAATCGCAGAAATCAGCCGGAATCCGCTTGTATGCATCCATTGCGAGCATATCCGCGACACACACATATACACACATATATATATATATATATATACGAGGTCTGTTCAAAAAGTATCTCGAATTTTGTGTTTTTTTAAAAATTATTTATTTATACATGAATATCTATTTTGTCTCCTTCAAAGTAATCCCCATCAGATATTATACACTTGTGCCAACGTTTTTTCCAATCTTCGAAGCACTTTAAAAAATCATTTTTTGTGATCTTGTTCAGCTCCTCCTTCGATGCCGTCTTTATCTCCTCAATCGTAGCGTAGCATCGTCTTTTCATGTGCCTCTTCAGTTTCGGGAACAAGAAAAGTCACAGGGGGCCAGGTCTGGGGAATACGGTGGCTGCGGCATCATTAGTGTGTTGTTTTTGGCCAAAAATTCGCGCACAAGCAACGATGTGTGAGCAGAGGCGTTATCATGGTGTAAAATCCAATTTTTGTCCTTCCACAAATTCGGGCGTTTCTGGCGGATTGCTTCGCACAAATTGCGCATAACTTGCAGGTAATATTCCTTATTGACCGTTCTACCCTGTGGCAAGAATTCATGACGCACCACGCCCCTGCAATCGAAGAAAACTGTAAGTAAAATCTTCACATTCGACCGAACTTGGCGCGCTTTTTTCGGCTCTCTGAGAACATTTTGTACCACCGATAAACGTTGCTTCGGTCCAAGGTAGCTTCACCATATGCCACAGTCAACATTCGGAATGCGTCCGCGCACTTAATTTTGTTTTTCACACAAAATTTGATACAGATTCTTTGATCCATTTTTTGGAATAGGTAAAAATCGAAGACGAGCCAAAACACGTCCAAGCAAAACAGCTGTCAAAGATAAACTGAATATTCAAAATGGCCGAACTTGTCGGCATAAGTGAGGGACATGAGTACCAACATAACGCCACAAAAGAATCGAAAATCGAATATACGTAACCGCGGAAATTCAAAATTCGCAATACTTTTTGAACAGACCTCATATATATATATATATATTAGATATACAACTTTGCTCTCGCCGTTTTTTTTTAATTTGAGGCTTTATTGTAAAAAAATGGAGATAAAGTTATGACTCAAAGTATTGTCCATCATTGGCCACTACTTTCTTTTGGACAATGCACAAATCCCGCGTCGAAAAAAAATCTTTTGAGGTAATCCACGAATCTATCCATTTTCCGACTTCTTCATAAGACTGGAAATGTTGGTCAGCCAAGCCGTGTGCCATTGATCGGGACAAGTGATAATCCGAAGGTGCAACGTCTGGAGAGTACGGTGGGTGGGGTAGGACTTCCCATTTCAACGTTTCCAAGTATGTCTTGACCACTTTTGCAACATGGGGTCGAGCATTGTCATGCTGCAAAATCACTTTCTCGTGTCTCTCGGCGTAGTGCGGCCGCTTGTCTTTCAATGCTCGGCTCAAACGCATCAATTGAGTTCGATACCGATCGCCTGTGATTGTTTCAGTTGGTTTTAATAGCTCGTAATACACTACGCCGAGCTGATCCCACCAAATACAGAGCATTACCTTGGAGCCATGAATGTTCGGTTTGGCCGTCGATGTGGAAGCATGGCCGGGAACTCCCCATGATTTTCTGCGCTTGGGGTTATTGTAATGAACCCATTTTTCATCTCCAGTCACATTGCGATGCAGAAATCCATTTCGTCTTTGCCTTTCAAGCAGCTGTTCACAAGCAAACAAACGCCGTTGAACATCTCTTGGCTTCAACTCGTACGGCACC
>NW_014555736.1:2770-2984 GCF_001313825.1 Dinoponera quadriceps
CAGATTTTTTCATATTGAAGCAGAAAAGTAAAACTTCCCGCAAATGACGAGAATTCGGCTCGTAAACTGACATCTTCAATCGACGATAACTTTATGGTACAGATACAAATCGACTAATGTAACTATTAGGTTATGTTGACCGATGCCCAAGTTGATTGTATGACTTATATGATCTATTTACTTTGACCACTAAGTTCTACTAAAGCCATCTATA
>NW_014555737.1:0-2597 GCF_001313825.1 Dinoponera quadriceps
ACGACCAAACCGAACATTCATGGCTCCAAGGTAATGCTCTGTATTTGGTCTGGGATCAACTCGGCGTAGTGTATTACGAGCTATTAAAACCAACAGAAACAATCACAGGCGATCGGTATCGAACTCAATTGATGCGTTTGAGCCGAGCATTGAAAGACAAGCGGCCTCACTACGCCGAGAGACACGAGAAAGTGATTTTGCAGCATGACAATGCTCGATCCTATGTTGCAAAAGTGGTCAAGACATACTTGGAAACGTTGAAATGGGAAGTCCTATCCCACCCGCCGTACTCTCCAGACGTTGCACCTTCGGATTATCACTTGTTCCGATCAATGGCACACGGCCTGACTGACCAACACTTCCAGTCTTATGAAGAAGTCGGAAAATGGATAGATTCGTGGATTACCTCAAAAGATGACCAGTTTTTTCGACGCGGGATTCGTGCATTGCGCAAAAGATGGGAGAAAGTAGCGGCCAGTGATGGACAATATTTTGAGTCATAACTTTATCTCCATTTTTTTACAATAAAGCCTCAAATTAAAAAAAAACGGCTAGAGCAAAGTTGTACACCTAATATATAACGCACTTTATATTTACATTATGGAGTCAGCAATTATAACATTGATGGTACGACGTTACTGTTTGTTGGTGTTTATTGGATATGTTTTTTTCTACGAGAAATTTTTTTGTTGGAATTTCACAATTAGATTCCTTACCTCGTGCCTTAATAAATCCGTGTCACCTTTCGTGAATCTCAAGTTTACTTCGTACAATTCGCCGACCAGTGGCACAATTATTTCACAAAAGTTGGGCATCTTCTTCTTCACTCGACTGAATAGTTATGGTTCCGTCATACCGTCACGTAAAAATAACTTATGACAATTTTGTAAAATATCATTATGTATTATTCATGCTTACGGGACTTTCAAATATCTCGTCCAGCCTAGTCGCAGCNCTTTTTCGAACGCACCATGAGGTATATCTTAGGGACATCGAGACAACTTCGCAGCAATTTTTCAATCAATATCTTCCCAAAGAAACCCGTTCTTCCTGCTTTAATATATATTATTAGATGTATTGATGATACACAAGTTATCGTTCATCGTATCACGTATGATCGCGTTGCATTCAAACGCAGTAAATATCTGTAATGAAGATCGGCTCGCATAGAACGCTTTTATTGGCATTTGCCGAATCGTGATTTTGCTGTTCCCAGAATGGACCATGTTAGATTCGTTGTAATCGCTGATATTTTTAGCACAGGTTACATAACACAGAAGCATGAGAAAGGTGTAGTTATTGGCGTATTGTTATTCTTAAATAAAAAACAAAAAAGTTTCTACCAGAGTTCGTCTTCAGATATCTCGTAATCAATGAAACGATCCGTATAGTATCAGTAGATCAATTTAAAACAATCTTGAAAATAAGATCCGACTACAAATACCATCCTAGATGATACCCACTGCGAGAATCGATTCCTCTGACGTCACTCGACAGTAAGTAAACGATTACTTAGACGGTATCGCGTAATAGTGTATTTCCTTCAACCCGACATCGAGACAACGAATGTTTTTCCACATTAAAACGCGCGCTGCGCGACATCTCCCGGTAAAATCTATGAAAGTTCATGCAGGTTAAGCAGGCCGATCAAAAACACACGCGCGCAGCTCATAACAAAATATTAGGTTGGTACAAATGAAATGTCCGTTTTCAGTATTTTGAAATTCCCATCCCTATAGATTACTTTTCTTTCATACAAAGGACGGTGTACATATACTGTGTGAAAAGTACATGATCCACGTGTGATTTAGCGCACATAACTTTATTTCTACATTGTACTATTAGTCATAGAAGTTTGCATTAATTCTGTGATGGAAAATAGAGAATTTCGTATAATTTACTTATACGAGTTGAAACTTGGTCATACTGCAGCCGAGGCAACGTGTAACATTCATATTGCATTTGGTGAAGGTACTGTAAGTGAAAGAATGACGAGACGTTTATTTTAAAAATTTCGTTCTGGGGACACAAACCTCGATAATTAGTCTCGCGGACGCGCACCTTTCGTCATTGATGACATTGTTTTGGAGGAGATGGTTGAAACAGATCCAAGGTAAATCTAAGTGTCGCAAACACGATGCTTGGTTCGTGACGCTCGCGGTGACAGTGGAGCGCGGGCGCGGTGTTATGGTTCCGGCGAGTTTATATTGACGGCTCGCGTGTTGTCTCGGCGCTTTAAAGTTTCACGGTTTGCATCGGAGTGCATGCAACGGGATACTCCTGCGGATCGCGGTATCATGTTACGCGGTGGTTGCTGCACGCAGAGTGTTCACGTCGGTCGAGTCCCGGAATGGAGGGCACGCTGTATTGTGCTCTGATACAGTATCGGTGGGCTCGGCCGGGCGGGCCTAGCTGGCGTGCAGCCGGAGACGGTGCGGTATTGTTCGCGGCGGTCGATGATTCGGTAACACCTCCGGTGAGTTGCGGTTCGGAGTTCGGACGGACGCGCTTCGTCTGTCCGTCGTGCGGCGCGGATTACGGCGAGGAAGTCCGGGGCGTTCGCCTGCCCTGGAGGCGCAATGCCCGATGACCAGAAT
>NW_014555737.1:2613-2829 GCF_001313825.1 Dinoponera quadriceps
GTCGAGAACTCTTGACGGAGACGGCGAACACACTGTCCCAAAAAGGTAGTTGGGAGTCCGGGAGTTGGGAGCCCGCGACTTTCATGGGAGAGACAGCGCACTCACTACCTCGAGCTTGCCGGACGGAAAGGATGTCGAGTTCAGCTGCGTACTCACAGCTGTGACGACGCACACAACGTCGCGGTCGCTCGATCTGGGGATCGGGACCCGGAGCAG
>NW_014555738.1:0-393 GCF_001313825.1 Dinoponera quadriceps
CATTGAGGTTCTAACGAAAGAGAACTACGATACATGAAAAATTCAGGTCAAGGCTTATAAAGAACGACCGGTGGGAATACGTGAGCGGCGATATTAATGCCCCCCCCCCCCTCGCGACTGGTGATTCGGCCATCGTTATTGCTGCAGAAACAGCTCATGCTACGTTTAAAAGAAATGATAAGAAGGCAAGTCTGACCTTATTTTGTTAATTCATCCATCTGAGCTACAACATATACGAGGCTGTGAGACTGTCCGCCAGGTATGGATTTGGCTATAGTTAATATACGCGTCAAAGGGTCCCGCGAGGAAAGCTGCACTCCTGAAGCAACTCATGCTACAACTCTTGCAAGAAGGAGGTGATGTGCGAGTACACATGGCGCAATTCTTTGATGC
>NW_014555739.1:0-279 GCF_001313825.1 Dinoponera quadriceps
AAAAATCGCAAAGAAACGTTAAATTTTCGCTCTCTACTGTGGTGTAACCACTTAATTTTTTCGCGGAAGAATTTGTCGATTCCGTTTCATTCTTCATCGTATGACGATTTGGTGGCGGCGGTCTTTTCCTACGTCGTGAAGGTCGTCCGGGAGTTTCGCGTAAACCCTTTCTGTCGAAAGAAGCAGGCTTCATTTTGATAAAAGTATAAAAACTATACGTTAGCCACACGGGAAACGCCGAGACGATCACAGCTGTTCGACACAATGGCCCTTAAAATT
>NW_014555739.1:424-23501 GCF_001313825.1 Dinoponera quadriceps
GATGAAAAAAAATTTAGCCGGTTATAACACCTAATGTACCTTATTTTAGAGGGTTCAAAGTATTTTTTAAGCCAATAAACAAAAAATTGATTTTTTGAAAATTTTACAGTAGACTTCCCCCTTAAAACTTTAAAATGTTATTTGTAAATGTACAGCCGTTTTGTTGCAAAATGACCAACTTTTTAATGACCAGTATATATATACATTTATATATGTATACATACAGAATGTGTCAATACAATTGGGACTAATTCGTATCAGTCTTTACAATCATTTATTATAATAAAAAATGACAATTGTGAACAATGATTATATATTTGGATTGGGGCGTTTCTAAAGAACACTTTCATTCAACACTTTCATTCATATAACCGCCTAACATAACATATAACCGCCCTTAACTTCGATGACCCTCTCAATTCTAGGTCGGAAACGCGAGCACGCTTTTGCCAGTATCTCCTTCTCCAGACTTGCGTACGCCGTCTAAATAGCCGCCTTTAGCGACGTGACGTTAGGATGTCGGGACTCATTGGAATGTCGCTCAATCACGCTCTGAATGAAGTCATCCAATGGATTTAAATCTGAGCTGTTAAGAGGCCAAAAGTCCATGTTTCAAAACATGTTCATGTTATCACAGAACCAATTCTACACTAAATAACTGGTGTGCAGTGCTTCGTCTTGCTGAAAAGACACATGGCCTTCCGGACGCCATAATGTCAATCTACGGCTTCACGACAGTATGTTGAACACTTACATAAACTTCTTTTGTGACGTTTCCTCCTTTCTGAAAGAAGTACGGCGACATTATATGACCCTCACACGATACAACATTTAAAACATAGACGCTGATCGGGAATTTGGTTTATTAGGTTGTAGCTCTGACCATATCGCTCTTTAATTAATACGTAGTTGTAGGAATGCAGCAGTTAGTATACTTTTTGTGCCTCAACCTACAGTATAATTATTCTTTTTGAAATTAAGCTTACCAAGAGACGTGATTGCTGGGCCGTGTAACAGTCCTTACGATCGTGGTAATCGTGGGTGCCCTTATCTATAATCGAATTAGTCAGTAGACCAATATCTATTCTGTTAAGAAAGCTCTGTTAAGAAGTTAGCGATAAGATACTTAAATAATGTATACATTTATTTACCCCTTGGAAGCTTTATCGTGGGGAACCTAATTTCATTTGTCAACCGTAACCCAGATTCTAGTACGGCCCAGGCGCAGGAGTGTCGCTTCGCGCCGAGAAATTTCAACAGCGCCGGGCCCGTCCCTCAGCATGCGCTCCAACTCGTACCTATTGCCGCGCTCGCCCGCACATAGGACGCGTTGAATATTCCCCCCCCCCCCCCCCCNCCCGCCTGAACTACCGTGTCGTGCGCTTAATTACTTGCGCTGGAAAGACGTGCTACGCACGTCGTAATGTTTTTGTCGCAAAATCGCCAACGACGTGGTATACACGTCGTCAGGCAATTGTCACAGAAACGACGTGCGTGGCATGTCGGCTGAGATTCTTCTCCAGAGCACTGATTCTCATTGCACTGCATAGCGTACAGTTGTCAATATATAACCTATATTCTAAATTAGTTTAAAAGATATAAGTCTTTCTCCGATTTCTCTAAGGCATCGAACACTGTGTGACGCCTCCCAGCGAGTTACACTGGACCGTTCTGGCACACGCGCCTGTGAATTTCTTGCCAGCGCAAGTAGTTAACCTAACTTAACCTATGCGGGAGGGAAGCGTGTGAAAAAAAAGGCGCGGGAGGAAACAAATTATTTATTGTTTTTCTTTTTTTCCTCTTCCTCCTTCTACACTTCTTTATTCCTTTTTTTTCTTCTTTTCACCGTTTACATCCCTTTGACCTCAAATAATTCCCGAAAAACGTAAGTATTTCCCGGCCACGGCTCATTCCAGTTGTCTTACCCTATCATTATAGACCACTAATTCCTCATCTGTCGACCAGAACTCTTCGACTTCTCTCCGAGAGGTATTCCGCCCCCTTATCAGGTTCATTTTCTCCCATGGAGACTTCGCCTCCCGGACCCGACACGCCTTTTCATACATCTGTAGAAGTCAGAATTAGAATACGATTGCACGAGGAACACCTTACCACTTACCACCTTACCACTTCATAATTCTAACGCACATACCCTCACTAATTGCTGAAATACTTTTCTCTCCATCTTATCGATATGATTTTCATTCCTTTTTACTTTTTATCTTCTCTTTCCTTCTTCACTCTGTCTTCCCTTTATTCTCTCTTCTTGATGCGAATGCCTTGACTGACGACCGTTTACTTGTTAGTACTGTCTATTACAAATCGTGCGATCCGTGATGGAGGAAACTGCATAAGCAATAATTTGAACCCACCCGGTAAAGGTACACAAACAAGACCTGGCGATTTCCGCTGAATCGCGTCTAGCTAGGGCGTGTCAGTAATCATAATCAATTAAATTAGATCCGGCAGTCACCGCCATCAAATAGCAGGAATGCCGATGTCTAAATTTTAAACGAATAGGAATCTCTTCAGAGATCAGTCTTAAAGGTCCCGCAATTGCGGTGCCTGACGCCGCACGCGAAGGCCGAACGCTTGTTTCACCCAACCAGCCCACCAGTTTGTGTCACTCAACCACCCACTAACTTGCGTCACCCAACCATCCAACCAGCAATAGGACAATTTATAATTCCTCTGATTTTTGCTACTGTAGAAGTCAGAATTAGAGAAATTGTATTAAAATTCGAAATTGATCTGATAACTCCGCATCTTCTGAACTTATCGTTCCACCAATCATGTTCGGTGTACGAGGTGATTTTATATTGTGCTGTTTTCATTTATCAAATGCGATTTAGATAAACTAAAACTTTCCGTTCCGTAAAAATGTATGTGCATGATCCGTCTCTCACTGGATCTCAGAAACCTGAGAACACTGGAGAACGTTAAGTCTGTTGGTGTTCTCATAAATAACACAGCTCCACAAAAAAATTGAAAAATGAATAATGAGGTCTGGCTATGTTTACTATATGTTTTCGAGGTCGCTGAATCCGAATCCGAGGTCCATTTAACCCCATCACATCAGGATTTTTCATAACCTCAAAATTTAGACCAAAAACCTTTATTACCCCTTGAATTTAAACCTCATAACCCCATAACCCCCGGGGTGCTTTTTTAGAACGTGTTCCTCTTGCCTCACACGAATAACAAAAATAAAGTATTGTAAAAAATGAACATAAATAAATTAAATAGAAATAACATTTAAGAAGAAAGCTATGTCTGATCTCCTTTTAATTGCTTATGATACCAAACTTGTTTACTTTCGAATGATCTTCGAAGTGATCGACGCTTACGTTTTTTACCATTCGCTACCGTGTCTCTTTTCAAATTCCAACAGTAATCAGCCATTATATTGATACCCCATGTTCCTTGATATCTTTTCTCAATATCTTTCATGTCTTGGTGGTACCTCTCTCCGTGTTCTTCACTATAGTCTCCGAGTTTATCTGGAAAGAAATTAACATGTGAATGTAGAAAATTAAGTTTTATGCTCATGTTGCAACCTAGAGCGTGATAATTTTTCACCATCTCAATTACCAATTTTTTGTAATCTAGGCTTTTGTTATTTCCAAGAAAATTTGTGGAGACCTTGTGAAAGCTATTCCACGCAGCTTTCTCTGTGCTATTCATAGAAGAGGTGAAAGTGGAATCTTTGAACAGGGTTCGAATCTGTGGACCATCAAAAACTCTTGCCTTCAACTTGGCTTCACTCAGTTTTGGAAATTTTTGAGCTATATACTTAAAACAGTTTCCTGTCTTGTCCAGGGCTTTCACGTATTGCTTCATTAAACCAAGCTTAAGATGCAGAGGCGGGATTAAAATTTTTCCTTCATCAACAAGTGGAGGTTTAACTACGTTAAAGGATCCAGGCTTTAACGCTGCTCTTTTTGGCCAATTTTTTGTGCGGTAATGTTTATTTTTATCTCTACTATCAAAAAAGCATAAAAAACATGGATACTTTATGTTTCCACTCTGCACACCTAAGACTATATTTATAATTTTAAGGTCTCCACAAATTTGCCACTGGTGATGAGAGTACTGTACTTTTTCAAGAACAATTTTCACTTTATCATACGTTTCTGTCAGTACTGTAGAGTGAGCTATTGGAATAGATGCCAGGACATTTGTGTTATGCAATAATATTGCCTTGAGGCTACAAATCGAAGAATCAATGAATAAACGCCATTCGTCTAGTTTGTAAATGTTCTTCTTCATCATGTTCATGAGTCCGGGAATATTGTTACAATACACCAAATCTTGTGATTTGTCATGACTGAAAAAGGGTCTAAAATGTTTCTCCCTGTCTCTATATACTGTAATTTTGACACCTTTCTCTACGAGATTTTTTTCCTTCAGTCTTGATGCTAGCAGTTCATGTGCCTCCTTTGACAGGCCCAACTCTCTACCAAAATCACTAATTTCATCTTGAGTGAACATCTCCGGTAACCCTTTTTCAATTCTATTCTTATCATAACTCATGCTTGATCCCTCAGATTCATTCTCACTACTTTCCGATTTTTCAAAATCCGTATCATACTTATTTTCCCTTCCCACATCTTCCGTCTCTTCACGTTCTGTATCTAAATCTTTTTTCTTTGGACGACCAGACTTTATTGACGACCAGGCTTTAACAGCAGGAACGATTTTACATGTATTGGCATATTTAATATTTTGTTTGTTTCTGCTGTTGAATCCGCGAATATCTGTCTTACAGAAATAACATTCTTCGATAGATTCAGGCCTGTCCCATTTTACCGGTGAATATGTCAAAGTTGTAAGATCCTTGTTATTATAGCACTTAAGTAACATATTATAACAATTTGCACACACAACATCTGGAACCCAGTTATCGTTAAAGTTTGCTACATTAATTCCAAAACAAAATTTGTAAGCGTCAATAACAGTATTAGTGATTTTTCTCTTAAAATTCGGGAAATGATAGGCACCACAGACATAACAAAACTGATTTGGTTTCTTCTTATCCACATGAATATGTTGGCTAGATGTTACTTGACTAGGTGCTACTTGACTAGAAATAGATTCACTACCTGATTTATTAGATGATTGACTAGATGATTGAATAGATGGTTGACTAAAAGAAAGGTTAGAGATTGTTCTGAGTCTTGTGACTTTATACCCTGTAGAAGCCAAAGTACCAATTTCTACAGAGCTGCGGTCGCTTGATGACGACGCCTGCGGGCCCGCTTTTTCACCCTGACCAGCCGCCGATACTGAGGATCCGACCTTCTGCATCGTAATACACTTGCGTGTGCCTGCCATGACGGCATGAAAACCGTAATCCAGGGACTCAGCCGGATAGTGGGCCAACTCCGTTGCCCGCCGTCACCGCGAGGAGGTGNTCCAAATTTCGGAAATGAATACCGTATTGGGACCGTTGCCTCTTGCATTTTGAAGTTATGGGGTTATGGGGTTATGCGGTTTAGGGGTTGAAGGGTTGAGAGTTTAGGGCTTAGGGTTTTTGGGGTTTTTGGTATGATGGGGTTATGGGGTTTAAAATTCAAGGGTTAATAAGGGTTTTTGATATAAATTTTGAGGTTATGAAAAATCCTGATGTGATGGGGTTAATCGGACCTCGGATTCGGATTCAGCAACCTCGAAAACATATAGTAAACATAGCCAGACCTCATTATTCATTTTTTCAATTTTTTTGTGGAGCTGTGTAATGCTTACTCCTAAGGAAAGAAAGAGATAGAAACGGGCTTATAAGAACTTCATCATAGCGGCAGGCAGTTTTCTCAGTTTCTTCGGTCTTGTCGGTCTTATCAGTCTCGTCAGTGTTGTCATCGCTAAAAATCTATGATGTGTCTCGGTTTGGTACTGGCTTCCGACGTTCTCGGTCGTCTCGACTCTTGTAACTTAAATCTTCGCTTGCGAATCGTACTCAACGAGTTTAAACTAATCAGCAAGTGCTACATATTTTGTTAATCGCCTGCCTTACGGAATACGAAATCTCCCCTTGACGCCAATCTAAGTTGCTTCAGCCAGGCCGCATGTCTCCCTCTTCCACCAAAGGCGATGTTCACCTTTCAACTCCTTATTCTGGATTAACTGACATCAAATTTACTTCTACCTTTATACATTAATAACAACAACCAATATCAATACATCAGTATGGCGCGGCTCTAGGTCTCATGCATTTACTTCAGGTTGTAAAGAAAAATCTGTTACCACCACGAACGAAAATAATCTAAATTTTCAACACGGATAATAATAAATTGCATTTTTGTTTATTTTTATTGTCTATTGTTTTCCCCGAATAATTCAGACTTATTTCATCGATCCCACATAAAAACACTCATATAATTTTCCGCAACCTTCCCTCTCGGCTTACCTAGCTGCGTAGGACGGCGGAGTCGCTCCCGCCGCGCGTGTCATGGACCACTCGGGACGTGACAATATATAATGAGTTATTCAAAAAATCATTTCGTTCTTCTCGATGATTTTTAAGACAATTTATTTTATGCAAAGAATTTACATTAATCAATAATGTATTATCCACTTTGTTCGATGACATTCTGCCATTACCGGTAGGCTTCATTATCCCATTCTCGAAAAACATTCTCTCTTTATTATCAAAAAACTGGACCTAGTACCTTCTGATGATGCGTCATCTGAAGCAAACGTTTTCCACTTAAGTTTTGCAAAAACCGAAACAAATAGTAGTCTAATGGCGCAAGGTCTGATGAATATAATAAATGGGACAACACATTCCAACCATGCTCCAACAAGTTTTCAAGAATCACAAAACTTGTGCATGATCGAGTGTGTAGTGATGGAAGGCCACTCCTGTGCAATTTATCAATTCTGGCCATCTTTCTGTTATTGCTTTGTTCAATTTGTCTAACTGTTGACAGTACATATCTGAATTGATCGAAATATTCTATGGAAAGAACTCGAGAAACACCGCTCCAATCGCACCAGATTGGAAGCATCATCTTCCACCTGTGGATGTTTGCTTTTGATATATTTTGGGTCAGCTCATCGCGCTTGCTCCACAGTCACTTCCACTCCACATTGTTGTACACGATTTATTTTACGTCGCCAGTAATCATGCGTTTCCGAAGAGAGTCGGATAGTTCACGTTTTATAAATTGTTTATGCGTTGAGTGAGATAAATTTTCAGTTTAAGCGGGACACAGACATCGAGCTTACTGACGTAACCAAATTGTTTGAAGTGAAGCTGAACGCTCCCAATCGATATTTTTAATGCCTCAGTAAGCTCGCATAATTTAGAATGTCTATTACCCAAAAAGAAATGCAATCTAGTAATTCTCTAGTTATAATAGAAAAGTTGGGTTTTACATAGCTACTTGCTAGTAGCTAGCCATTAGCTCAGAATGTAACTCACTTTTTCTAATGGCTGTACTAGAAAAAGTAGCTAAAACAGACAAAAAATAGTATGCAGTGATGCAGTGAATAATCTTATGTAGGTTCTCCTAGTGGGTGTAGTGGAAAAATTAGCTAATAGTTATATATAATAACAGGAAAAATTAATTTTTCTTTTTGTTAATTTCTCTCTCACTTTTTCTCTGTATTAGGAGTACTTAATCCCTAGACAGCTTCCTTGTCTTAGAACTTATGTATCATGGATTTTTTATAGTGACTGGATAGTTTACTTTAATCAGAGTTTTGATTTATTTCCTTTCTTTCTCGAAAATATGATCCAATGTAGTATTTAATTCTTAAAAGACTTCTTGATTACGTGTTATATTCCATTCTATTAGAAAAATTTCGTTTTTCCCTGCAGGACCGGAACCTGAGACTTCTTGCGTCGTCTCTTGAGTTTGCCTCTTGAGTCGTCCATCATACGTATTAGACCATTGTCAGAGCCGCTAGTGACCGATTCATATTGGGCATATATACTTTACTCAGCACAATTATCACTAGGTTAGACGAAAAAATTACACATTAACGAGATAGAAAACTAGGTAAATACTGGAAAATCATGGAAATTGAATATCAAACTCCGTCTAGTAACTGTCTAGTAGCAATATAGTAATCCTGAGTAGGAATTGAATGTCAGAACTATCTACCCACTTAATAGTATAGTTGTACAAGGGTGAATGAAATATTAATCGGAATTATTTTTTTTGTTTAATTGAACCCTCATAAAAAACTAACATATATAATTATTTTTCTACATAATCCCCGGACTTTGAAACACGTTTTTCCCAACGGGTAACCAGTTTTTTTAATTCCGCTATCATAAAATGAAGGCGGCTGTGACAGCAGCCAATCGCTTACGAAAGATTCGACAGAAGCATCGTTGTAAAATCTTTGTCCTGCAAGTGCTCCTTTCAGTGGTCCAAACAAATAATAATCGAAGGGAGATAAGTCCGGGTTGTAGAGAGGGTGTTCCAGTGCAATCCATACAAGTTCTTCAATTTTTTGACGAGTTGAGGCAGCTGTATGGGGCCAAGCATTGTCGTGTAGTAGGATAACGTCACAGATTGGAAATCCGCGTCTTTTCCGAAAATATTTGCGTTTTGCTTCGTCCAAAATTGGCAGTAGTATGCGGCGTTCACAGTACGACGTTCGTGAAAAAAATTGATGTCCAAAATACCTTTAAAGTCAAAAAATACAGTTGTAAACACTTTTTAAGCTGAGAGACGAGTTTTGGCTTTGACGGGTGAAGATTCATTCTTTCGCCGTTCCATACTGGCTTCTTTGGATTCCGGGGTGTCGTGGTGCACCCAAGTTTTGTCGCAAGTCACAATTCGGTACAAAAAAGCTTCCCCTTTGGCCTGAAAGCATGTCAATAGCCGTTCGCACACCTCCAAACGGTGCAGTTTCTAATTTTCGGTGAGAGGACGAGGGACCCATCTGGCGAACAATTTTCGAAACCCAAGGTGGTCAATAATGATTGCCAGAGCATTGCCGAAGCTTATTCCGACCTCAGAAGCAATTTAAGCGACCGTTAATCGACGGTCACTCTTGATAAGGCTGCCAACCAAGCGAATATTCTTCTCTGTCACGCTGGTCTCAGGCGACGTTGGTGCCCCTCATTTTCAACAGTTTTTCGTTCTTCTAAAAATTGTTTGTGCCACTCGTACACTTGAGTCTTCTTAAGCGTATTCTCCACAAACTGTGTTTCACGTCTTCTCAATATGACCGACGGTTTTACGCCTTCTGCAGTCAGAAATTTAATAATAATTCGTTGTGCAACGGACGAAGGCACCTCCCGCTCTGACATTGTGATACTGATTATAGGGGCGCTAATGAGAGATCTCATAAGGGAAATCTTCTTTAGGCTTCCCACCTATAACACTCAGAAGCCTGGCTTCTCTTCCTTCGCCTCAATGCGGGTATAAAAATAATTCCAGTTTATATTTAATTCACCTTTGTATAATTACATCATTGTCTAAACCCAAACTGTCTAATAGACAGAATAGGTTAGACAATTCTGACATCTAATTTCGAGATTTAAGATTTATAATATGTTACTATGAACAGTTATTAGTCAGAGGTTGATATTGTAACATAATCATAATTTCGATGTGCTAATGTAATCCTGCTAGTGGCTAGATCGTAGCTAGATTATATATATTAGAAAAGACAGCGCCATCTGCAACAATATTTTCTATCTAAGGACTAGATAGAGGCTAAATAATTAAAGACTTTTTATTATTATTTAACTAGTCGCGAGCTAGTGACTGGCTAGAAAACTTATTTAGTCATTACTTATTTAGTTACTACTATCTACTACTAGTCTTAAAATCTAATCTATCAGATATATTTCCGCTCGGGTAGCTCCAACTAATGCCTTTATTTTCTTATCATCAACCTCCGACAGTCGACCTGAGCGAGATGTATCTTTTATACTGTAGTCACCAGAACAAAAACGAGCAAATCAATTTAGACATTGGCGTTCTTTTAGGGCTTTCTTACTATAAACTTTGCGCAACTTTTCACAAGCATGAAGAGCATTCTTTCTTATTTAGAAGTAATAAAGTAAACCTTGACTAAAATGTTAATATTGACTTTCCATTTTCAAAACTCTGTAAAAAGAATAATTGTTGATCGATACGCGCACTTTTTCTTTAGGGAAGCTTGACGTATCAGCTGTTAAATGCACATGGGCTCATAAATTTATAGAAACATTTAAACTTATAAATACAACTAAATACAACTAAAACCATCTATTGAAAAAAACTCTACTACTTTTTGAACAATCCACTATTTATATTAGATTGTTCTAGAAAATATATATATTTATATTGTCACGTACTGGACGGTCCGCGACATGCGTAGCAGGAGTGGCTCCGCCACGCTTAGCAGCTCATTAAGCCGAGAGGGAAGGTGGGAAGGTTTTACACGTGGTTCTGAAGTAGAATCGCGGAATAAATAGGATTACTAAGGAAAACAACATCCAAATGAAACTAAATAGATATACAATTTATTACTGTTTTGGCGAATTTCGATAATTTTCACGTCAAGATGGCAACAGTGTTTTTCGCAATGGCCCGAAGGGATAGAATAAGATTAACTGCGTTGGACTGTATTGAAATATGGATGCCGGTTTGCGTTGTTACTATTATTGTATAAAGGTAAACTTACTTTCGATGTTGCCAAAGTTCACTACAGTAGATTGAAAGATATACTATACCCTTGAAAGAAAAGGGAGACAGGCTGCAGGGCTGAGATTTCGCACAATGCCTGGCGCTTGTCTATGCGCCACACGGACTTTCTCAGAGGTGCGAATTCTCGCGATTGATTGGATACCGAAATGACTTCACTAAGAGCTCGCGAGACTGAATCGTGAAACAAAGAATTAAGAAATTGACTGACTGAACTGAAGCTGGCTGACTGAAGGAAATTACTGCTGTTCTTGAAAACGAGGTACTTATTTATAGGCTCGTCCGAGTCTCCCTCTTCTTTCTGCAACTGCAATGGTCAGTATTTTCGATGGGAATACCAACGGACTTGGTGTTCCACGGTGGTCTTAGGTTTATAGAGATAAGACGAGAAACGGATCATGCACATCCGTTCTTACGGAGCAGAAAAATTTAGTTTATTTAAATCGCATATGATATCTAAAAATCGCATAACCTAACTCATTTTATACATCAAGCGTGATCGGTAGAAGAATAAGACCAGAAGACGCGGAATTATCGGATCAATTATAAATTTTAATATAATAATAGAAATGAGGGGACTTGTGAGGTTTTTTATAAATGCCAAGTGACGCAGGGATTAGGCCTTCGCGCGCTGATAAGTCACGCTCACAGAGCCCTCAAGGCTGATCCTTGAAGCGATTATTATTTTGCTTAAAATATGGTGGTCAGTGTGTGCAACGATACTTCTGCTATTCGGCGGCAGTGACTGCCGGATCTAATTTAATTGAATTTAATAAGCTCGAAAAGCGGTAAGTAAAAGGTGTGAATTATTTTAATGAAACAAAATGTAGCAACGATACCATCGGGACTACAAATTAACATTATAATTTGTTCTGGAAGCAGAAATGGTACGATGTCAACAGGCGACTACCGGGATGAAAGAAGAGTGTAGGAAAGGGAGAGCGAAAGAAAAAGAGCGATAGGGAACAGGGACAGATGGGGGTTCCAGGATACCTCGGGACGTAACAATATACATGCCAGTATTTTAAAAAATTCATAAATTTCTAAAACAATTAATATATAACTTTTATTAACCCTATGATTACGATAGGTTTTGATATGTACCGCACTTGGCATATTGCAGAAGGTCAATTGCAACCTCTTAAGAGTGTTAAATAGAATAACTGTAAAATATGCACATTTAAATAATATATTATTAACAGAAGACGTATTTGTTGAATTAGAATTTACTTATAGCAAGCGCCTCTAGCCACGGTTTAAGATCTCATTTTAAAGAAGAAGGATATACTAACTGTGAAAAAATTGACGAGCTTGAGTTTGCCTCAACGAAAAAAGTTGATAGTATCTGTTTAGTGACCCAACGCTGGTATTATCCACAACTTTATGAAACCTGATCAATTGAATATAGCGGGCATGTACTGCAACCATCTGGACGAAATAATGATGGAGCTGCCGATTACGTAGCCAAGATTGGTCAATAGAGACAGGTCAATCCTCTTGCAAGACAACACTCGATCACACGTCGTAAAAACAACGCTATTCAAATTACAGATGATCGATTTTAACTCTGTCATCCGTCAGATCTTGCATCAATTGACTACTCTCTGTCTCTGTCATCCGTCAGATCTTGAATCAATTGACTATTATTTTTTCCAGGCATTAGACCACTTCTCGCAAGGAAAAATATTTAATTCTCAACAAGTTGTGGAAAATGCCTTTCGTGATTTTATTGCCACTCGCTCTTCAGACTTCTTCTCTACCGGCATAAATAAGCTACCATTGAGATAGTAAAACTGTGTCGAGTTTAGTTTTGGCGCATTAATTAATTGTACTGTTTTTGTTTAAGATATAATGAACCAAACTTTTGATTCGAAATCGAGCATTTCATATTTAATGATCTAATATATTGAAAAATACATGTTACTACCCAATTGCTGCGCGAGTCAAGTCGTCGCGGGTAATGTGGAATGCCCTTCACAGCACGTTAGAGCGGGAGGAGTCGGTGATGCTCGGTATAGAATAAATTATCTTTCGTTTAAAAAAAGAAACTTGTGTTTATTACGTTATCCGCCCGATATAATATTGCTTGTGTGACCGACAGCGTGTCGGTTCTCGTGAGTTGAGAGTTTAGAGTCGCCCGTCGCGCCGGTATCACGTCCCCTTTTATTCCCTTTCTATGTCTCAATCAGAGGGGACGGTTTGGATGTGTCAGTGTCACTTGAGCGTGGACGCTGATTATGCTGATTTCAATATTTCATTTGCCAGAATGCAGGATTGCCTTTCCGCATAGCGACGTTTGGTAATTCGAGCCGTGGCCTTCGTTTATGGTCATTGGCATGTCTCATCGTTATGCTTACAACACAATAAAATGCAGCGAATGTGAAGGTCAAAACTATGGCAACACAGATAAACAATCTACTTGCTTTTCCATTCAATTTTTATTTGAATATTATATTAACCTAGAAAACTTACCTGCAGGATTCCGTACATTCTTTTAATTCTTCAATATTCAAATTTTTAACGTTCAACTTTTCTGTAACGCAAAAATATATTCATGCTTTGCGTTTATATATAAAATAAGATTTCTTAACTCTTTGCATTGAAACATATTTTGCTTCTTTTATGAACTGCCAAATAAATATATATAAATTTTCAATATTTTATACTTGCTAATGTTAATATTTTATAATTAATTGAGCGATATCACCATTATAATTTAAAAAAATACACGAAATGAAGAAATCGGAAAAATTATTAAACCATCATTATAATACACACATTATAGTATCGAATACTGGTTTCATCGGTGTAAATCCTCGCCGCCGTGTCCGCCGTTGCTGCGCCTCATAGCGACTGTGTCAACTCATAGGCATATCCAGTTTATCATACAAATTAAAAATATTCATTTCTGAATACATTATTTATCCTGAAACAAAACCGTACCAAACCCTTAATTTTCCACAATGGAACCTACAATTAAAAAAGTGAAGTCAATTGATGTCGAAATTTTTATTTTTAAAGCCATTTTGCAATAAAACGGCAACCCATCTACATTTAATATTTTAGAATTTTAATACACTCACCGAACCTAACATTTTCAGCCTAAAAAAGCCCTCTCGTCCAAAAAACATGTTTCCACTTCTGGTTCTCCTCTTATAAGTTAAATTGATGTTATTCTATCACTCACATATAAAAATTGGAAAAAGCGCTGGAATAAGTGCATTATATCCGAGGGAGACTACTTTGAAGGGGACAACATTCATATTGATGAATAAATAAATATTATTAAAAAAAAACAAAAAGTCTCACTATTTTTTTATCACCCCTCGTATATAGACAGAAGCAGCTGTTTGCGAAATTTTACTGCGTCTCGATCCTTCTTGTTTACTGAACATCATCTCTAAAGACACTGCTGTTTTTGTTATAAATCCGTAATAATCTAACTGTTGAAGAACATAAATAAATAAACAAGCAGCATGTATGACTCGATACTCGTAAATAATTAATTATATTATTATAATAATTTTTTAGAATATTTTATATATGTTTTGGTTCGAATAATATACCAAACAAGACATTGCTTGATGTACTAATGGAAACATTTGAAAACAAGGAATATACTCGAGAGGATATTACGTATGAAATTAATTCGATAACTGCAGCGGTATATACAGGATGCGTCAGGTATTTGAGGACATTCACATATGTGATTGGCACTTCATAGCAATTGATTTTATTAATTTTTTTAGCTCAAATTAGAAATGGAAGACAATAAGCTAACTCAGGAAATAAAAAGACACGCTGTTATCGTCACTATACACGCGAATCACAGCGATCTTGAAATCTCCCGATTTTTTAAAGTCGCCCGATCTTTTGTTAACAAAGTTCGTCGAGAGTTAGAAGCATCTGATGGCAATGTGGAAAGTGTTGCCAAGCGTAAAAACATGAAGCACGTTCTGATAAAGTTAGAACATCACAGTTTGTGCAGAAAGTTCATGGCATTATTGATGAAGACCCTTCAAAGTCCATAAGGGCAATATCGAAAGATCGCCAAGTTTCTGAGTGCACAATCGTCGCATTATCCACGAAGACATCCGGTACAAGTCTTACGCGATGCGTAGAGGTCAGTTCATGTCTGCACAAACTCGAGAACAGCGATTCATTCGGGCACAACGACTCCTAAACAAGTTAAAACATCCTGAAATCTCGGATATGCCCTGGTCTGAAGAAAAAAATTTTGATCAGGATCAAAAAATAAACCGACGAAATGATAGATGGCTCTGTGCAGATCCTTCAGATGTTCCTCGTGTTATGCACACAAAGTTTCCGGCAACTGTCATGGTTTTGGGGGTGGTGAGCAATGAGGGACACGTCATGCCACCCCATTTTTTTCCTCAAGGACTTCGAGTGAATGCCGCCGCCTGCGTTGAGGCTTTGGAAACAGTTGTGAAGCCTTGGATAGACAGCGTGAGTGGTGGGAAGGCATACGTATTCCAACAGAACTCTGCTCCTTTACACAAAGCAATGAGAACGCAAGATTGGATGTTTGAGAATTTGCATGATCACATAACCCCAAACACGTGGCCTCCTAGCTCCCCAGATCTTAATTCTTTAGATTATTATGTATGGGGCGTTGTTGAATGGGAGACCAATAAACATCCCCATAATACGCTTGATTCCCTCAGAGCAGCTATTACCGGATTAATGACGCATATGGACGAGGATCATTTGATTCGAGCATGCATGTTTTTGGCAGAGAATTGAAGCTGTTATTGCCGTTGAAGGAGATTTTATCGAATAACTGTATAGCCCATGGGCCATTTACTTTGCTGCAAAAGTTTCATTAAAATAAAACAAGTTTTCTAAAAAATATACAAATTTTATTTTTTAAGTCAATATGTCCTCAAATATCTGATGCACCCTGTATTTCGATGTCTGATAAGTATGTATGTATGTCTAAAATGTTTAATATACAATGCGCCTCGTGTAATGCGTCTGAAACCATATAAAATGAATACTACAGGTCGAATAAAAAATCATGTTCCAAATCAATTTTCGAACTATCACATAAAATTTTGAGTTAAAAGAGGAAATAGATAGGCGAACCAGTGCGCGCAATGCATTAGGCCGAACATGTAGAAAGAAAGATGTCTTGGTGCACACGATAGTGACTAATGAATTGCGGCTCGCCGTTCCTCCGTCCAAAGCTACGAAACACAGCAACACCGAGAAACACAGTTTCCGCGGAGGAATGCGGAAGGCCATGATTGGCAAGTATCGCGCGTACAGTAGAAGACAACTTTTTTCTACATATTCGGCCTATCGCATTGCTTGCGCTGGTTCGCCTATCTATTTTCTTTAATAACTTGAAAATTTACATGGTAGTTCGAAAAATGACTTAGACCATGTTTTTCTACACGACTTGTGGTATTCATTTTATATGGTTTCAGACGAATTACGCGGGACAACATGTATATATAATTGTAAATGTCTATAAAGTACTAACGTAATAAATAAGTTTGGTTAACACAAGTTTCTGTTTACACAGAGTCTCGACACAACCGCAATTACATAAAATTTTGCAATTTTTATGTTAGCAAATTTCCCAAAAATACAGGTATATAAATATATATATATATATATGTATGTATGTATAAATATATATGTATATATGAGTGATGTGTTATATATATATATAACACATCACTCAATAAGTCTCCGGTCTGACACATATATGGCAACACTGTTGACAGACCCATATGATTTCTGGATAGTAGCATCCTACAAACAATACATGTAAAAATTTCATGACATTCTGATAATTAGTTTACAGTTTACAGTGGTTTTAGTAACCCCAATTTTGTAATTTTCAAAACAATGGATAAAAAAGAATTTCGTGTGTTGATTAAACATTGTTTTTTAATGGAGAAAATTACTGTTGAAGCCAAACAGTGGCTTGATAAGCATTATGGAGACTCTGCACCAGGGAAATCAACTATTATTGACTGGTATGTTGAATTTAAACTCAGTCGTACAAACACCGATGATGTTGAACGCTCTGATCGCTCAAAATCGGCAGTTGCTCATAATAAATGATACCTTTATAATCCCACCTCACTGAGAGCATAATTTTCTTCGTGTGCAATCCTGCTTTCAAGTTTGTTTGTGGTGGTTCACTGCTGCTTCCCCATAATCTTTTACGTACTACGTTATTGTAGACGATCCACTTTTCATCTCCCGTAACCAACTGCTTCAAAAATGAATCGTTTTCTTGGCGTTTCAGCAGCGCGTCGCAGATAGAAATGCGAGCGGTTAAGTTGACCTCGGTCAATTCGTGCGGCATCCAAACATTGAGGCGAGAAACGTATCCCAACTGACGCAAATGGTTTTCTACACTTGTGTGGGATATATTAAGTGTCGTAGCAATCTCTCGTACTGTTTGCGATGGATTTTTGTCGACGGTATTCTTTATTACATCTGAATCAATCTCTGCTGGACGACCAGAACGGGACGCGTCACTAACATCAAAATCTCCAGAACGGAATTTGGCAAACCATTTTTGACACACACGTTCTGTTAAAGCATCGTTCCCATACACATTACAAATCTTATGAGCTTCCGCATCTTGTTTGCCTTTTTTGAAATAAAAAAGTAAAATATGGCGAAAATTGACGTTCTTTTCTTCCATATTTGCAACCCTGCAGTACGCACAATACTCTGGTATTAACCGGCGTATGTTTACAAATAGGTTAGATTGAACGTCGCTTTTCAGCTGCACAAGCGCGTTGCGCGATAGCGCTGTGGAAAAGAGATAGCAGAACGAGTAAACCTACTCCGATTAAAAAACCGAACGAACTTATTTGCCAACCCAATATATATATATATATATATATATATATGTACAGGATGTTTTATTCTAATCGCCCCAGGCTAATATCTCATAAGGAGATCATCTTAGCGACAAATGTTTAATATAAATGTTATATGATTTGGAGCAGGACATCGGATGATGACCTCGGCCTTATCGTTAGTGACGTTAAAGTCACTTTGAAGTCAATATTATTTTTTCAAATGTTAACACCTATTTTTCATTGCATTTTGGAATCACAATTTAATGGAAAAGTATTTGTAATTTGATATTTTTTTGTAAAACTTCTTGTAAACTAATAGATTGACTAATAGATTGTAGACTAATAGATAATTGAAGTATTCGGATTCTAAGAATGTAGAATTGTAATTTATGTTAATTTTAAGTCAAATCAAAGTAATTTTATTTTATCAAAATTAAAACTATTTTTTATTGTGTTTTTGGATTTATGTAATTAAAATAATTGTTTTTGATATCTTAACAATGTTTTACAAAGACAATGAGTTTCCGAGATATTTGATCCCAAAATAAGAATATTTTGGCCAGTGAAAGCAAAGCCGAAGATTAATCCAGCTGCTGAAGGCAAAACCAATCGGCTTCGTATGATCACATTGAAGTCACATTAACATATTTGCTACCACCGCCACATATATGCGGCGTCTTGATTATTGAATCTGAGCCCGTTGCCACAGATGTGCAGTGTGTGTTCTATATCAGTTTATGATAACGTATTGCGATAAATTTGGAAATGAACGGCATTTATATGTTAAAAAACAATAAAATAGATGTAGGATGTCCTTTGTCTAAAGATAATTATATTTTTAAGTAATAAATATATCTTAAAAGACCGATGTCAATTGGGGACATATTCTAACAAAAAATACCCTGGATTTTGGTACAAGATATTCTTCTCAAACCTTTGTAGCGAATGCGTTAAGTGTGAATTTCTACAACAAATGCTCAAATGTATTACGAGGGTTGCTACTTATATTTCTGGCCTAATAATGAAAAAACAAATATTTATGACCGAAATTGGTTTTATTGTTTTTTAAAATATTCTCCATGATGATCAATACACTTTTTCATGCGTTTTAACCAATTTTCGAAGCACTTTTTCCACTCCGATTGAGGTAACTGTAAAACATGCGTTTTGAATACATCAACCGCTTCTTCGGGTGTAGAAAATCGTTGACCACGTAATTTATTTTTGATGTACGATAACAAAAAAAATGTCATTGGATGCCAAATCAGGGCTGTACGGCGGATGACCTATCATTTCGATGTTTTGGCCGGTCAAAAATTCCTTTGTTTGACCCGATGTGTGAGAGCTCGCATTGTCATGATGAAGAATGATTCGCATCTTCTTCAGCTTTTCTCGAATTTCTTCGATGATTTCTGGCAAACAAATGGTTGTGTACCATTCAGAATTGACCGCCCTACGGTGCTCTAACGCCACTGTCGCTACATGACCGGTAATGCCGAAGAAACAGGCAACCATTTGCTTCGATGTGCTTCTTCCGCAAACAACTTTTGTTGGATTTGACTCGTCTTGGAAGACCCATACTGTCGAATGCTGTTTTGTTTCGGGTTCGTATGCATAGATCCATGATTCGTCACCTGTGTAGATGTTATACACAGCTTTTGATTGAACGTATTTCAACATTTCCTTGCACCAATCAACACGAGTCTTCTTTTGAGCGTTTGTCAGATTATGCGGGATCCAACGCGAACAAATTTTTTTTACGGACAAATGTTCATACAATATCTTATTGATGCTTGTCATACTAATGCCCAAAGATACCTCAATCTCACGGTATGTCACATGACGATCTTGTTTTATTAGTTCACGCACAGCATCGATATTTTCTGGCACAACAACCGATTTTGGACGACCTTCACGCAATTCGTCCTGGAGCGAACGTCGGCCACGATTGAATTCGTTATACCAGTTTTTTTACAGTGCTGTAGGATGGTGCTTTCTCGCTGTATAAAGAATTAAGTTCATCGATGCACTCTTGTCTTGATAATCTACGTCGAAAGTTATGAAAAATTATCGTACGAAAATGTTCACGAGTTAATTCCATTTTTTGCCCGACATAAATTTTTCAATTCACTGTAAACAACACAANTGTCATACTAATGCCCAAAGATACCTCAATCTCACGGTATGTCACATGACGATCTTGTTTTATTAGTTCACGCACAGCATCGATATTTTCTGGCACAACAACCGATTTTGGACGACCTTCACGCAATTCGTCCTGGAGCGAACGTCGGCCACGATTGAATTCGTTATACCAGTTTTTTTACAGTGCTGTAGGATGGTGCTTTCTCGCTGTATAAAGAATTAAGTTCATCGATGCACTCTTGTCTTGATAATCTACGTCGAAAGTTATGAAAAATTATCGTACGAAAATGTTCACGAGTTAATTCCATTTTTTGCCCGACATAAATTTTTCAATTCAATCTAAACAACACAAACCGCGCTCAAATGACAATGTGTTTTTATGTTCTTATGTTCAACAATGTCAAGTTTCCAATGACAACGTCAGATGGCGCCTGGCAACACTTACTGCTACCAAGGCCAGAAATATAAATAGCTACCTACGTACGTCCTGCGTACTCCACGGATAATGAACTTTATTCTGCCAAATTCCTACAAAACTTTGTAATCTTTAATTGGGAAACAGACACATTTGGCCAAGCGATACCCTATAATAATAACCGTAATATGACGAAAAACTTAGCCTAAGAGGCTAACCAGATGTGGAAAGACGTTGGCCCGTCGTAAAACTTAGACCCAAAAGTTGTTTAGATGATCTCGATAACACGCCACCAAATACGTCATGAGTTTCCCAAAAGGTCTGTTGTGCGAACTGTATAGAGCAAAACGCAGCGACCCAAAATTGATTTCATATCTTTAACGTCCCGGAAGAGGATGTACGCAACAGACATAGCATACTCGCGCACTCGCGAGGCCTAAACGTACTGGCAGGTCTGCAGATTAAATCAGGGTCCGGAAAGGCCCATTTATTTCGTTCGTAGAACATACGTTAGGTGGTCCTTTATTTAGGTTAATGATAATCTCCTTACCTGGGATAGAACTATATGAGAGTGTTGAAAGGGGAATTCTGATTGAAGTAATTGGAAGGAAATGAATGAATAAATATAACAAACTTAATTAAATTTAGGGCAGATAGAATAAAAGAGTTTATTAATTACACTAGTTGTTTCTCACATGGATTAACAATAGTGATAAATTGATGAGAAAAGTCGTTGCAAAAGATGCAATATTTAAAAGATAAACGGTTAGCTAAAGTTAAACAATAAGAAATATGGCTTAACATCAAACAAACTTTTATAAATCAGCATTAATGGAATAATACAATTAAAAGATGAAGATTAAAGTAAAATTAAGTAAAAAGTAATCCGTGTAATTTAATGTATTACAATCGGATTTAACGTAACTAGAATGTTTATCATATCGGTTATAGTAAGAATTACAACATTATATAATAAAAGGAATATAATAATTACGTATTGTATGTGTGTTTAAAGAATGAAGTGGGATTGGAGATTGGAGTGAAATTATTAAAAATCATGTATAAATATAAAATAAAGACTTACAATTTAGGTGGATTGACTCTGGTTAATAATACGCAGAAAATGGCTCTTTCGGATGATTAATACAAAACCTTAATGCAGATATACATTGGGTATGGGAATAAGTTTCCGCCCATTGTAGAGAGAGGTCGTTAGTAGCATTGCTTGTGTGTTTTGATAAAACAGCAATACATATATTTGAAAGGTGTGTGTTCAAGCTTTTGAGCGCAGTAGTTTTCATTTGTTCGAAAGGTAAACAAAAGTAATTTTTTGAGTTGAAAATGTCGATTTTTAATCTAAAAAAGCAACATTTTCGAGAAGTTTTATTTTATCATTTTATCTTAAAGAGAAGAACTGCGGAAACGCATCGTTTGCTAGATATTTACAGTGAGAATGCTCCATGGAATACTTGTGAGAGAATGATTTCGACGATTCAACAATAGTGTTTTTGACATGCGTGACAGAACGCGAAGGTGCAAGAAAAAATTTGAGAATGCAGAATTGCAAGCATTATTCGAAGAAGATCCATGTCATGACATCCATGTCGATCGCTCGATGAGTTGTCAAAAGAATTAAATGTTGATAGATTCATTGTTGGAAACATTTACACGCAAGGAGAATGGTGCAAAAAGAAGGAAATTGGATCCCATTGAAATTGAAAGAGAGAGACGTAGAAAGACGTTTGGTCACGTGCGAGATGCTGCTTTAACGACAACAAAGGAAGGGTTTCTGCACCGTATCGTAACTGGCGATGAAAAATTGATATACCACGATGCCGCTAAACACCCAAAAGCATGGGTGATGCCAAGTGAACCAGATACATCAACGCCAAGACGGAATATCCATGCTTCGAAAGTTATGTTGTGCATCTGGTGGGATCAAAGGGGTGTTGTACATAATGTACATAAGAGCTGTTGAAACCGTCCGAAACCATCACTGGCGATTGTTATAAACTACAACTAATACATTTGAACCAAGCTGTGAAAAAAAAACGACCGGCACGGGACAATAGGCACAACAAGCTGATTCTGCTGATATGACAACGCTAGGCTACACTTTACAAAATCGATCAAGAAATACTTGGAAGAAGTGAAGTGGGAAATTCTGCCCCACTCGCCGTATTTACCGGACATTGCTCCTTCAGATTTCCATTTGTTCCGGTCCTTGCAGTCGGCCCTTTCTGGACAACAATTGACTTCTTATGAAGGTATCAAGAAATGGCTCGATGAAGGAATCACTTCAAAAGAACAAGATTATTTCCATAGAGGAATCCTTTTATTACCTAGAAGATGGGAGAAAGTTGTCGCTTCCGATAGAGCATACTTTAATGAACTTACTTCGTATTGTTTTGTTTAAATAAATACTTCTTTTATTTAACCGTTTGAGTCCGGGGAAACGCTATCGCGCTTCACTTGTCGTATGCCAAAAAGACGGCGCAGCGCGATAGCGCTTCTCTTGTTTTGTATCGAGAATGCGAAGACGCTGCTGTTGGTAGTATACTTTACGCCATTATTAAGAGCAGTTGTAGTAATATCAGTAGCAGTTTTTATTCATTTAACTCAGTTGTGGCTTTTAACAATATAAGAATTAAAATAATATACAGTAGTAATGCAGTAAAGCCTGTGAATTGTGGTACGGTAGAAAAAATGGGCCAATGTATTAGGTTGGTGCGTATGAAATGTCGGATTCTCTTTACATGCGGACGTTTTCCTACCCTGTTTTCGTTATACTTTTGTATTTGGCATAACCTCATTCATACTCGTATTGTCCATTGCCAGAGACTCATTTCAACAAAATAGGTTTTCTCGAAGGTCTTCCCTTTTTTATTTCTTTTGAGTTTATTACCGATATGAATTCTGCCGACATTCGCGTCATTTTCTTATATGAGTACAAACTTGGTAATAGTGCTGCAAAAGCTGCACGCAACATAAACCAAGCGTTTGGGGAGAATACG
>NW_014555739.1:25833-37996 GCF_001313825.1 Dinoponera quadriceps
AAATATTGGAAGAAAGTTGTTTTTAACATTTTTGCCAGAATGGTGCTAAACGCTTATATAATTTATTCTGAAAATTGTCGTGGTAAAAAATTAAATAGACTGCAATTTACTTCGAACATTATTGACACTATAGCGGAGGAATGGTTAGCAAGCAAAAATGCCACAGGAACATCACCAATAAGTAACAAGTTTTCTTTAGAAAAATTGCCTGGGCGAAATTTGCGGCAGTGTAATGTATGCAGTAATAAAAATGGTAATGGAATTAAACGATCTAATTTAATTTGCGCTATATGCAAAAAAGGAATTCATGGAATTTGTGCAGCAAAACATTTTTGTTATAAGTGAAAATAAAAATTTTTTTTTTGAGCAAAAATACTTGTTACATAACAATTAGTGGTAATTATAACCATTTTCATTGTTTCCCAAAAAAACATACTACGCATTTCATCCCGGACTTTTAGCATATGCATAAGAAAATTCTCCCGTACTCAAACGGTTAAACAAAGCAACAAAAAGTAAGTTCATTCAAAGTATGCTCTATCGGAAGCGACAACTTTCAAACAAAACAATGGCGGAAACTTATTCCCATACTCAATTCATAAGAACTATCATAATAAGTGTGACGGTAAGAAATGAAAACTATTACGTAAAAAAACTTTAAGACTGGGTAAATAATCCAAGAAGGCTAAGAACTGCTGAGAACTATCAAGATTTGTCAAAACTGCTATAAGAACTGCGGTGTACTGCTAAATATTGATACTGCCGGATGCTGAAGAACTGCGGTGTGCTGTGCAAGGCAGCAAGAAAAAAGAGTTTTTATGGTGAGAATTTTAGGAGTGGCAGATGACGATTGCAAATGAGAACAATTTTCGTTGAAGGGAGATATGGGGGATTGGCAGATTTCTCAATAGGTTTTTAAGGAGAAGGTGATAACAACCCTCCAGACGTAGGAGACAGAAATTGACCATTTCTACGATTGGATAGAGGAACGTATATTTTGTTTGAATGTATCTTTCTTCGGGAGAAAAAATGGGTGGAGGTTGTGCGTGGTTCTTAAAATGCCGGCAGCCATAAGAGCGCACGTACGATGTAAGGGTGAGAAAGAGATCGCCGCAGTTTCCTTTATACATACTTTTTCTTCTTAGCCATATTACAGTTCTTATTAGAACAGGATATTGCTTGACCAAATGCGTCTATTTCTCAATGTAAGAGAAAAAAGATTTGTAAGAAAGAAGCAGGAAAAAGTGTTCATTGTCTGTAAAGTACGCAGGACGTAACACATAATTGCAACCGTTTTTCGAATGCATCGATTGTTTTTTTAAGAAAAACGTTGGCTTACTTCTATAAACCTATCTGATGCAGTCCTTTATGTCTTTAGCCGTGGCAGGTGTGGTCTGGTAAACAACATTTCTTATATAGCCCTATGAGAAAAAATTTGGTGATGTTTGATCTAGTGATCTAGATGGCCATGCTACATGACCACCTCGTCCAATCCAACGGCACGGATAAGTTAAATTTAAAGAGTCCCTTACTGGACGTGTGTAGTGTGGTGGTGTACTGTCCTGTTGCAATCACATGCGTTGGACTGTATTTTCATCGACAACATCTAACATTCTTGGCAACATATCTTGTACCTTATGTGAATATGATTCCACCGTAAGATTGCCAACAATAAAGTGGGTAACAGCATGGTCATTTAAAATACCACACCAAACTGTCACCTTCACCGAAGCTAATTATCTACGCGACAAACGCAATGTGGATAGATATTAGAATAATAATGACTATTATGCTGATTCAATACGCCAATGTTCTCAAATGCAGCCACGTGACTGAACATAACACGAGAAAAATATGGGATCAAGCAAAATTTGAGATATAGTTCATCTGCAGGTGTCACGAAGAACTTTATCATAATCACAAAGTTTTTCATTAAGTGAAATGTGATAAGTATAAATGTGATTGTGATTGTCACATAAAATTTTATTCACAGTCGCAGGAGACACATTTAATTCACGATTAATTTAACGTTAGCTAATATTCAGATTCATTATTAACATTTCTAATATAGTTACGATAATAGTATCGTAATTGTTATTTGATGGTTTTGTAGAACGTTTGCGTTTTATTTGTCCCGTACAGGCTTAAGTTATTCAACGCAAAATCGCTTTATGATTGTCGTGATCGTCGTTTATCCAGATATTTGTCTCGATATTAAAGAGCTTCTTTTCCAGCATTATTATTAGCAGTATAATAAACACCGCCAATCACGCCAACAATTTCTAAAGGCGGATAATCTACCATGTTGATAATGACACAATTAACCGAAGAGAAAAAATACGAAATCTGTTCAAAAAGTATCGCGAATTTTGAATTTCCGCGAGTTATGTAAATTCGATTTTCGATTTTTTTGTGGCGTTATGTTAGTACTCATGTCCCTCACTTATGCTGACAAGTTCGGCCATTTTGAATATTCAGTTTATTTTTGACAGCTGTTTTGCTTGGACATGTTTTGGCTCGTCTTTGATTTTTGCCTATTTCAAAAAATGGATCAAAGAATCTGTACCAAATTTTATGTGAAAAACAAAATTATGTGCGCGGACGCATTCCGAATGTTGACTGTGGCATATGGTTAATCTACCTTGGATCGAAGCAACGTTTATCGGTGGTACAAAATGTTCTTAGAGAGCCGAGAAGATATGAACGACGAAGAGCGTGCCGGACGCCCGAGCACGTCAACAACAGAAGAAAACATTGATGAATTAAAGAAAATAGTATTGGCCAATCGTCGAATCACCGTTAGAGAGGTTGCTGAGGACCTAAACATATCGATTGGCTCGTGCCATTCGATTTTTACTAATGATTTGGGCATGAGACGGGTCGCCGATAACGCTCCTGCTCACATATCGTTGCTTGTGCGCAAATTTTTGGCCAAAAACAACACACTAATGATGCCGCAGCCACCGTATTCCCCAGACCTGGCCCTCTGTGACTTTATCTTTTTTCCGAAACTGAAGAGGCACATGAAAAGACGACGCTACACTACGATTGAGGAGATAAAGACAGCATCGAAGGAGGAGCTGAACAAGATCACAAAAAATGATTTTTTGAAATGCTTTGAGAATTGGAAAAAACGTTGACACAAGTGTGTAATATCTGATGGGGATTACTTTGAAGGAGACAAAATAGATATTCTTGAACAAATAAATAATTTTGAGAAAACACAAAATTCGGGATACTTTTTGAACAGACTTCGCACATTGTTCCTAATAATCAAACGTATCAATTAAATTACTGCAGTAAGAACAAACTCGAGTAGATTTTAACTAAAAAAATCAACTATTAAGAGTCTCGCAAATGATGAAAGTGTCTTGTTGTAATAATCAATACCGAATGTAGGGCGCACTGATTGCTTCTTTATTTCCTAAAAGCCAAGCTTCAGCAATCCTCCGAATATTTCAGACGTTCTACATACGCCGAAATGAAAAGGCAGCGCGCTTAAGTGTTCGTAAAAATCAAAATTTTTATCTCGACTATCGACATTGTAAATATTATTAAAATATGAAGGACATTTATTTTTATCATGTAAACCCGAAAATGCAAAAAAAAATAGTTTTTGTTTTTAAAAAATAAAATTATTTTAATTTGCCTTAAAATTACGATTCTATATTCTTAGAATGCGAATATCTCAAGAACTATTAGTTTTACAAAAAAATTTCAAGCTACAAAAAATGTTCCATTAATTTATCAATCAAAAAATGCAACGAAAAATAAGTTCTGCTATTTGAAGAAATAAAGTTTATCTTGACATGACCATAAACAACGTCACTTCCTATAAGGCCTACGAGGTAATCATACGATGTTCTGCACCAAATTATACAAAATTTATATCAAACATTTTTTACATGATTTTCTTCTGAAATATTAGCCTGGGGCGGTTAAATTAAAACACTGCATATGTATATATATGTAAACTCGTATATATTAGATATATTAAATTATTTTAAGCATAATTTGGTACCATATGATTTTACGAATAACAACGCGTCACCTATTGAGCAATAAGTTTCTACATGTGTAAATTATCATGTAAAATGCAATGTTAGCCATACAGCACAAATGTTCAAAAAACATCCTACAGATGTTTCAAAGATGTTTTGATTCCTCAATGAGCATCTTTAGAATGACTTCTGAACATTTGTGCTGAACGATTACAGTAAATTTCAGCAGCATCTGCCTCAATTTAATTTTCTCTTTCAACTTTAATAAGCAAAAATTCATTATGATTGTGTGCAATTTTCTAATGCACTTTCCTTCATCAGTAGCTGCTTTTAATTTACCGAATATGATGAATAATTTACACTCATATTACATCTATACGGCTATATTTAAGAAACCCAATTTGCAAATTTTAGAAACCCAATTTGCAATTGATACATATGATGGAGCAAACTCACCATAAATCCCATCCAATTGACTTCTTAATCTCAACTCACAATCTCAACTCTCGGATACTAACACGCTATCGGACGCGTACGCGATATTGTAACGTGCGACTCAAATTCTCGGATACCGATACGCTGTCGGACGCGTACGTAAAAGTGTATCGAACAATCAAGTAATAAACGACCAGTTCAGTTTTTATCAATCATAAGGCACTTTATTAAGTGTCGCGCCTCACCACCTACTCCTACTCTACCGCGCTGTGCAGGGCAACCCCACATTACCGTAATGTTTCGGACGCGCAACAGGTGAATCCAGGCAAACCATCGACATCCACTGCAAGACCAAATCGCTTTGGAAAGAAGACAATGCTTTGTGTTTGGTGGAATCAGAAGGGTGTAATCTATTATGAGCTGCTAAAATCTGGTGAAACCGTTGACACTGATCGCTACCAACAGCAAATGATCGATTTAAATCGAGCATTGCGTGAAAAACGACCGGAATATGGAAAAAGACAGCACAAAGTTATTTTGCTCCATGATAATGTCCCATCACACACAGCAAAACGGGTCAGGAAAACGATCGAGGCGTTCAGTTGGGAAATACTAACGCATGGGACACGCTCTCGCTGAAAAACACTTCAATTCGTATAAAAATGTATGAAAATGTCTCGATAGCTGTTTCGCTTTAAAAGAAGAAATGTTTTTTGGCGTGGAATTCGTAAACTGCCGGAGAAGTGGGAAAAATATATAAATAACAATGGACATTATTTTGAATAAAATATTTTTTATCATTTTCAAACAACAGACGTGTAATTTTTACAAAAAATTCGGGTTTCATACTTCTACACCTGGTAGCTACGAATCGCTATTCATCTGTTTTGCATATTGCCAGTTGTTTAAAACCGCATTTCTTTCGATTTATTGATAAAACCAATGTTTTCAGATCACAATGGCACAGTGTCGTCGACGGACCGCAACGTTGAAATGAGCGCGACGGCACCATGCCATTGACAGATCGCAAAGTGATAAAAATGTCAATAAAATCGAATTTAATATATTGCAACATCGTCATATGTTTCTATAGATTGTATCAATTAGAAGAATCTGTCAAAATTTGAAGGAAATCGGATAAGTAGTTTATGAGATCCCCGCAACGCCTACTATAGAAAAGTTATTTTAAAAAAATCGCGTTTAAATCATTTTGAATCATTGTTGATAAGTTTTGCTGTATAATATTTCGTGTTTAAAGTGCAAAATATTAAATTTACATTAACTCTGCAATTTCTTCACCATATAACTATCCTTATAAGTTAATATTCGCCTCTTCTTTCTTATTTTAAACTATTTCCGTGCGTCTTTGGCGGCAGCGAGCGTTCAGCAGCCTTCACAGGTCGAGAGTCTGGATTGGTGAAAAATTGTAACAATTGTGACTGGGTCTGGTCGGGTTTAATATTTGCATAATTTTCATTATTCTCGTCAATCCATCATTAAAATTGCAAACAGTAATATTTGTTGCTATATCTATGAGGATTTTACTAGAAGATGTTTTCAGTGCAATTGACTACACAACAGCATTGAAACTGTCGATATTGTTTTGCCTCCTGGATAATGTTTTAATAAAAAATACCGATATATATATTTGCCTTTTACTTTCAGAATTTATTAAGTGAGCAAAAAAATTCGCAAAATTTAATTTTTATTCAAAAACAAACAAAAAATTATTAATCAGCGAAATATTCCCTGTTTGCATCAATGACTGTTTGCCATCTTTCGGGTAGCCGAAATGGGCTATGGAAATGGGAATTCCTTGAAGATAGAAGCTCATCGGCTTCGAAGCGATAAAGTCATCAATGCATTTTAGTATCTCTTCAATTCTCACAAAATGTATCAGCCAAGTGATGCTGCAGCGATCGGAATAGTTAATAAACGGAAGGCGCCATGTCTGGGCTGTACGCCGCGTGCGAGAGAAGTTCCCAACCTAACGCAAAGATATAGTCCAGAGTCGCTTTCGTAAATATGTGATCGGGCATTGTCATGAAGCAAGATCACTTTAAGACTTCCTTGGCTTATAAATGACCTCTTCTTTTAATGCATCGCTCAAATTGGTCAATTGTTGATGGCAGCGATCTACTGTAATTATATCATCCAGTTATAACAACTCGTAGTATAACACACCTTTTCAATCCCACCAGATGCAGAGTGAAACCTTCTTGGCGTGGATATTGGGCTTTAGCGTCGATGTCAAAGGTTGATCATGTTCAACCCATAATTTGTAACGCTTAGGGTTATCATAAATAATCCACTTTTCATCGCCTGTAATGCTTTTGTGAAGAAAATCTTTTTTCCGGAATTGTGAAAGCAAAGTAAATGTAGTGTCACGTCGTAAATTGTTGCCTTCGGACAGTTTATACGAAACCCATCTGTCTTCCTTCTGAGTCTTTCCCATTGTATGTAAACGTACAAAAATGGCTTGTCGCGTAATGCCAAGCTTTTCTGCAAGCCTCTTTTCAGTTTGCGCAGAGTTTATATCCTGCAATGCTCGCAATTCATCTGTTTCAATCTTTTGAGGGCGTCCAACATACGATTCATCTTTAAGACTGGAATCTCCTTGATAAAATTGTCGATATCATCTTGTACACGCAGCATGTCTTATAGTGTTCTCTCCATATGCAGCACAAATCATTTCAGTGGTTTCACCAGCATTTTTCTTTATATGAAATATGAGGTGGATGGAAAATTAAATATGCTCTTTTGTTATGGCCATCGTGAACACTACTGATTTTTGAGGTTATGTGAATTAAACGCCAAATCGCATGGCATTTTGAAGGCCAAATGTTTACGCATTAAAACCTCAAAAGGGCGGGAAGATAAGTAACACTTAAATTGTTGTTTCGGTTGAATGAAATTTAAAGCTCAAAACTTTTTTACTCTCTTAATCGCTGCACCGAGTCTTTCCGAGCCATTCGACGGCGTTGCGGCGCGCTTTATTAAACTGGCTTAAAACTTGTGAAAAAGTTGAATTCTTTATTTAAACTATTATAATCTTCCACTTGCCTCACTTCCGGAGGTTTGCCGAGTCTTAAATTAGCATTGTGCCAACGTTTCGCAAACATTGCAGTCAGGGTTGGAGCTTTGATACTGAGCCTTCTTAGATATTGGTTGTCCTCATATACTCCTTT
This sequence comes from Dinoponera quadriceps, assembly GCF_001313825.1. Taxonomy (NCBI): domain Eukaryota; kingdom Metazoa; phylum Arthropoda; class Insecta; order Hymenoptera; family Formicidae; genus Dinoponera; species Dinoponera quadriceps. Next base: position 33,458 of record NW_014555739.1, read on the forward strand.
ATCTTTGGAATGAGTGGAAGGGGAGGGCGCCAATTGGTTCCAGCCAATCAGCTTGTTTTTTACTGATTCGCTGGTCAATTAAAAAACTGAGAAGGCAGTACGCCAAATAGGATTCACCTACACATCTTCATATCGGTTAAGGTTATAAGGTTGTTTCAAAATGTCTAGGCCTTCACGATGTTTTTTGGCAAGAAAGTCTTTGTGACAAGGATAATATCGTAGCCTCGTCGTTTTGTATGGAGTGTCCAGTCTCCAACCAGTGTTCTACTAAAGCTGATTGAGAAAAGTGAACGTATTTGGTGTACTGCTGATGTTCCTTGATCCGTGTACTGATCTTCCTCCCGGTTTCTACTGTATACAATTTTCCGCAGAAACAAGAGATCTTATATACACCCAGGTGTTTCTAGGTATGATCTTTGATCTTTAGGGTTAGGGAGTAATTGCGATATCTTCCTCTGAAGTTTGAACATTCCTCTGATGTCGTGCTTATTCAGAATATTGTCTATTCGTTCTGTTGTTCCTTGAAGATAGAACGGAAGGGAGAACGGTCGTCTTTTTTATCTTTTTCCTCATCTACTGTTTCAGTGTTTTCGGAAACAGCGATTTTGTTCATTAGTTTTTGGAATATTTGGTTGATTTCTTTGCTGTTGTATACATTCCTTATTAACACATTGTATGCGGGAAACGTACTTTTATGTATTTTGCAGTCTGTTACTAGAGCACGGGTCATGTAAAAGTACGTATTTAGTAGATTTGTGCTGGAGAGCGGATATCGTATAAATAGGAGGTCTGTTCATAAAGTATCGCGAATTTTGTGTTTTCACAAAAATTATTTATTTATTCATGAATATCTATTTTGTCTCTTTCAAAGTAATCCCCATCAGATATTATACAATTGTGCCAACGTTTTTTCCAATCCTCGAAGCACTTCAAAAAATCATTTTTGTGATCTTGTTCAGCTCCTCCTTCGATGCTGTCTTTATCTCCTCAATCGTAGCGTAGCGTCGTCCTTTCATGTGCCTCTTCAGTTTTGGGAACAAGAAAAAGTCACAGGGGGCCAGGTCTGGGGAATACGGTGGTTGCGGCATCATTAGTATGTTGTTTTTGGCCAAAAATTTGCGCACAAGCAACGATATGTGAGCAGGAGCGTTATCGGCGACCCGTCTCATGCCCAAATCATTAGTAAAAATCGAATGGCACGAGCCAATCGATATGTTTAGGTCCTCAGCAACCTCTCTAACGGTGATTCGACGATTGGCCAATACTATTTTCTTTAATTCATCAATGTTTTCTTCTGTTGTTGACGTGCTCGGGCGTCCGGCACGCTCTTCGTCGTTCACGGCATCTTCTCGGCTCTCTAAGAACATTTTGTACCACCGATAAACGTTGCTTCGGTCCAAGGTAGCTTAACCATATGCCACAGTCAACATTCGGAATGCGTCCGCGCACTTAATTTTGTTTTTCACATAAAATTTGGTACAGATTCTTTGATCCACTTTTTGGAATAGGCAAAAATCGAAGAAGAGCCAAAACACGTCCAAGCAAAACAGCTGTCAAAAATAAACTGAATATTCAAAATGGCCGAACTTGTCGGCATAATTGAGGGACATGAGTACCAACATAACGCCGCAAAAAAATCGAAAATGGAATATACGTAACCCGCGGAAATTCAAAATTCGCGATACTTTTTGAACAGACCTCGTATGTTGAGCATTGTGCGTACGGTGTTTGTGTTTGTATTGCTAGGCAACGATTTCTATGGTTTCTTTTTATACGTACGTTTAGTTTGTAAAGTTACTTGGTTTAATAACTTTAGAACATACAAGCCGTGTTTTGTAAATTTGAAACTTACTTTTTATTATTGATTACAATATTGATAAAATGAGAATTGTAACGAAATTAGTGATTAAGAAATTTGTTCTGATGTATTCTCGGATTTTTCGTATGATAGTAATTCCGAAAGTCAACATAACAAAAGAAACAATTATTATAACGTTATTCCACGTTTTCGAGTGTTCACTCAAAGAACTATTTCTAGCAGTTCTAAAACAAGTTCTGATAAAGAAGCAATTGAATGGTTATCGATTGACAATCCTCCAGTCCTTGAAGAATTTTTGTGTCATCCTGGGATAACTGACATAATTAATGTTCCCGAATTCACTGTTAATTCAGCAAAGATATTTATAAGTGACGACTTTTTACATATTTAGTCACGGAATCAAATAGATATTATTATCAAAATATCTATTAGTTTAAAATAGTTCGCAAATGTATGAAATGGAAAGATATTATGATTCCAGAGATGAATAAATTTTGATGGCACATTATTTTCATCGGACAAATTCAGAAAGATACATGAGACGATTGGTTGGTCAATTAATCCCTGCACAGATACGCCGTCTTTTTTTTCAAAAACTATGTCAATGGATAGGTTCTGACAAATATGGAAGGCTTGGCATTACAATAATAATCAAGACATCACAGACGAATCTAATCGATTATTCAAAGTCAGGCCTGTACAAAATTATTTTGTTGAAAAATTTAATAACATTTACAAACCAAAGCAACGAGTATCGTTAGATGAGGATGTAATACCTTGAAGAGGACGATTACTTTTTAGAGTTTACAATGCTGGAAAACTTGTAAAGTACGGCATACTCATATATAATATGAATATTATCTGAATATTATCTGAAAGTGACACAGGTTATATTTGCAATTTTCCAGTTTATGCAGCTCAAGTATTACGGTTATATATGGATAATTACTACAATAGCATCAATAACACGAAAGTCCTTTTACAAAAAAAAATACGAATTTGCGAAACCGTTAGGAAAAATAGCGGTTTACCAGATTGTCTGAAAAAAATTATTTAAAAAGAGGAGAAACAATCTTTCTTAGAAAAAAGATATATTGATACAAGTTTGGCAATCGAAGAAAGAAGTGAGTCTCGTCTCTTCAATCCATTTGGCGAAAATGAAAGAAAGCCATAATGTTGACCGTACAACGAAACAAAAAATTAGAAAACCAAATGCTTTGATCTACTAAAACAAGTACATTAAAGGAGTAGATCGGGCCGATCAGTATTTGTCTTACTATAACATTTTGCTTAAAACAGTAAAGTGGATAAAGCGCTTAGCGATGTATATGGTGAATTGTGCACTTTTCAATTCATATGTAGTGTATAACTATACAAAGTTAACAAAAAATAAAATATAAGGAATTTTTGTATAATATCGCTTTGTATTGTGTTACTGCTGAACCACTTGAAACCAGCACTCAAGGAACAGAGCCATCCACATCTGCTGTGCAAAGGATACTAAAACGCGACCCTCCTGGCAGACTATCCATAGATATGCGCAAACATGTACTAGAAAAAATTGTTGATGCCAGGAAGAAAAAAATCTACAGAGACAATGTCGTGCGTGCTCAGCCAAAAAAAGTACGGAGTGAAACATGTTTCTTATGTAACTTCTGCTGTGTTCCGCTTCAAAGAGGAAAATTCTTTGAACGATACCATACTGTGAAGAAACAATCTTATCATTGCTATTTACTTGTTATGAAGAAATATTGTTCAATAAATATTAAAATTAAAAATTGTTTATTTTCTTTCATTTTTAGATCACTATTCTATATTTACTTTTTCGAAGAATGTTGTTTTTTTAAATAATTGTAGAGCATATATTTACGTGTAAAATAAAAAAGTTTCCTTGAACAAAACGAAGTAGTTATAGATTTATTGCGATTTTACTGAATACCAAACTCCCGCAAAATTCATGAAAAAACGCCCGCTACACGCGTAAGTCCGCGGCGAGTTATACCCGCATGCAATGTATTAAGAGGAATTAAATAAATCATTTCCTCTACTTTACTTATTCAGTATTTAAGAAAAGGGAGATTTATTTATAGAAGAGATGATGGTATTATGGCTCCTCTTAATAAGCGATTTTTGGCGGTTGTTTGGTATATGTATCAAGAATAATATTCACAGCATTGAAGCTTAATCTGATACATATACCATGTATTTCTATACGTTTTCATATATTTCTAATAACGCAAAAATAGACTAGTTTTCTGTTTACGCGCGACAAGTTTTTGTACGGTAGTTTAGTATTTTATAGATCTAGTATTTTAATCATTACTGGTTATTATTTCAATACGAAAACAACCGACATATGAAACACGTTGGTCATCAATATCAAATTGTCTTAAGATCCTCGAAAAAGCTGTTTGCGACAAAAACCATTCTGTATCTATACTAATCGCTCTAGATTCTCGATTACACAGTATTACAAGGTTTTTGCACAAGCAAGTGATATATGGTTTGCCGAAGATTTTTCGACGCTGAAACCGAAACCGGCTTCAGAATTGCTCTAACACGTCACGATTTTAAGATATTCTAACCTAAAAGTGCCAGAAACACGGTTTTTGCGTATATTTGAGGTTACGTAGCATCGTAATACATTTTTTTCCAGAAAAACTATATAGACCATTTTAAAGTGTAAATCTTGGTCTTTCAAATGCCGTTAAGTTTGCTCA
>NW_014555740.1:0-404 GCF_001313825.1 Dinoponera quadriceps
TTATATTTTTCTTCCTTGAATTGAAATTATGAACTACTAATATATTTAACAACAGCAGTATTGATTTGAAAATTAGAGTAGTACCAATAGGTATCGATCTTCTAATTGGAATGACTGCAGTAAATGAACGGAACTAGTTAGATGCAATCAGTGAATAATAATGGACAGAAAAGCACACAATTCATACCTTGTAGTTCAACAAGATAATATTAGGTCCAGTAAAAAGTAATCCATTATTTTTCCAATAGAGGGCTTTACTAATCTGTATCTCGCGTTGTATAAATCCGATCGGATTACGCCAGGTGGCGTTAGAAAGATAAGATTTCGTACTAAAAAACCTCTCAGACAGTTTTGTGATTGCTTGACTCAGTATTGTTTGAGCGCGCGTCAAAGATGGACACCAG
>NW_014555741.1:0-224 GCF_001313825.1 Dinoponera quadriceps
TGCTATTTATTATCGTCATCGCTGCTGACCCCCTTTTCCCCATCCCTCTCCGCCGAATATAATGACTCCGTAATTACCGCAAGAGCCATTCTCGACTACGTGATGTAACATAAAAGCTCGGCTCACTTATGACGCCGAACAACAATGATAGTTGTATTATTTATGACGCGGAAGCTCGCGCATGGCGGAGCGCTCGTGTGTATTACCCTTTAAAATCTATAATT
>NW_014555741.1:379-9084 GCF_001313825.1 Dinoponera quadriceps
GTTACGGACGTCGCCACGATTTGCTGAAATCGTAACGATAACCATTGTAACCGTTATAACCGTTGCGAGAATCGACGGGGTTCGTTTGTTTAGCGTCGAAGATACGCGTTTCGGGTTTTTGCGAAAAGGGCCCATGGGGAAGCATCGTGCGGAAAGGCCGTTAATTAACGCTAAGCTTTTCGTTAAGCATCCGTCGTTATCGACAACCTGTCGCACTATTAGTTACGCTTTATTCACTAATTCCCGATTAAGAAAATCTCCGTCCATGAATTTCGCGCGTTGGCGCAATCTCTCAAAGCGATCTAGTGATTAGAAGCGCGGAAGCGAGCAGAAGGAGGGACGGCGCGTATAATCGATTATTAATTTCCCGCGTTTTTACGGAAACAATTTTCCCGTCCAACAACGATTAATTAGACTGATACGGTTGAAGCGCGATGTACGGCTTGTTATTCAATTCGGCGACGTGATGCATCATGAAATATAAAAGCCGTGTTTTTAATCTATCGATCGGGACGGGACTCACATATGACCTATTTGTACTACATTGAGTTAAATACTTTCCGATAATTCTTTGTATCGGTTTATTAGTTATTTAGGTATACCGAGAGGAAGATACTTAATAATAAATGTTTCAACTTTACTAAAGATGTAGAACTTCGCACGCGTTCATATTCATCACTTCCTCTCGCGAGATTGATTTTTTAGGCTTTATACGGGTCGCAACGGAGATTTCGACAGGAGGGAAAAATTAGTTTCATAAATCAATGATAAATACTCTCATATGCAAGTAAGAACATTATAATTTTCTTCGAAGATTTTTTCAGGCTTGATTTGGTTGAGTTTGTGTTAATTGCACTTAATACAAGACTTAATTCAAGACTAAAAGTCTTCAAAGAAATTTATAATATTCTTGCTTATATAAGTGAATATCTATCATTAATTTAAAACAATTTCTTTTTATTCTTTGTACATAGATGAAAAATAATATAGCATTCATATTGTTCCGACGTCCTTATTTGTTAGGAGTGCTACGAACTTTATTTTAAACTTGCGAGTTTGCGTGTAATAGGCAAAGTAACGTGAATGTCGAGTGAATCTTGCGTTTCTTTACGTTAAATCGTGAACGAATGCAAACTGAAGAGCGTGATTAAAATATTCAGCATTATTACGTTATTTCCATGCGGCAGCCTCGAGGAATTCAGGCGGCGAGCGTTTATTTCGATTCAACATCAGAAAACGTGAACTGATGCGAATTCTCGTTTCCGCTTGAAACTTTTCGGCCAAATACGGTAGTTCCACGAGAAAAGGTAAAAGAAATCAATCTTGGGGTCAAACTTGCGAGTTTGCGTGTAATAGGCGAAGTAACGTGAATGTCTAGTGAACCTTGCGTTTCTTTACGTTAAATCGTGAACGAATGCAAACTGAAGAGTGTGATTGAAATATTCATTTTTACTACGTTATTTCCATGCGGCAGCCTCGCGGATTTCAGCCGGCGAGCGTTTCTTTCGATTCTACATCAGAAAACGGGAACTGACGCTTGTTCTCGTTTCCGCTTGTATATCTGTAGCGCCAACTCCTGCCACTTCCGTTTCGCGCCAGCGACGGAAGCAGAGCTTGCGACCTAGAGAGGTCTTTCTCGCGCGGGCCGCGACGTTCCCGTCCGCGTGCGGTACCGTAGCAGCTGGCGCCGCGCTCGGCGCCACGGGCGAAGCGTATCGGAGAAGANAACGCGTCCGTTTCGCCTTCTAGTGACACACAGTTTAGATAGTGAGCGATAGTGACGAGGCAGTTTAGTGTGTAGCGAGAGATAGCGAGAGAGAGTAGCGAGTGTGTAGCGAGAGATAGCGAGAGAGAGTAGCGAGTGTAGCGAGAGATAGCGAGTGTAGCGAGAGATAGCAAGAGAGAGCAGCGAGAAAGTAGCGAGAGATAGCGAGAGCAGCGAGAGATAAGCGAGCGATACTGAGAAGCGAGCGATAGCGAGCGGAGAAGTGGCGAGTGAGCAGACTTTGTACGAAAGAGGAAATACAGTGGTTGTGAAAGGAGACACGTGCAAGCTCCTTTGGCCTTGCCGGCCACACCCCTGTTCAGGAATCCTGAAGAAGCTGTGGCCCCCATCATATCTTCGACCAAATACGCTAGTTCCACGAGAAAAGGTAAAAGAAATCGATCTTGGGGTCAAACTTGCGAGTTTGCGTCTAATAGGCGAAGTAATGTGAATGTATAGTGAACCTTTCGTTTCTTTACGTTAAATCGTGAACGAATGCAAACTGAAGAGTGTGATTGAAATATTCAGATTTATTACGTTATTTCCATGCAACAGTTTCGAGGATTTCAGGCGGTAAGCGTCTCTTTCCATTCTACATCAGAAAACATGAACTGATGGGAATCCTCGTTTCCGCTTGAATCTTTTCGACCAAATACGATAGTTCCACGAGCAAAGGTAAAAGAAATCAATCTTCGGGCGAAACTTGCGAGTTTGCGTGTAATAGCCAAAGTAACGTGAATGTCGAGTGAATTTTGCGTCTCTTTACGTTAAATCGTGAACAGATGCAAACTGGCGAGTGTGATTGAAATATTCAGCTTTATTACGTTATTTCCATGCGCCAGCCTCGAGGATTTCAGTCGGCGAGCGTTTATTTCGATTCTACATCAAAAAACGTGAAGTAATGGGAATTCTCGTTTCGACTTGAATCGTTTCGACCAAATACGCTAGTTAAACGAGAAAAGGTAAAAGCAATCAAACTTCGAGCGAAACTTGCGAGTTTGCGTGTAATAGGGGAAGTAACGTGAATGTCGAGTGAATTTTGCGTCTCTTTACGTTAAATCGTGAATGCAAACTGGCGAGTGTGATTGAAATATTCAGCTTTATTACGTTATTTCCACGCGGCAGCCCCGAGGATTTCAGCCGGCGAGCGTTTCTTTCGATTCTACATCAGAAAAGGTGAAATGAAGGGAATTCTCGTTTCCGCATGAAACTTTTCGACCAAATACTCTAGTTCCACGAGAAAAAGAAAAAGAAATCAATCTTTGGGCGAAACTTGCAAGTTTGCGCGTAATAGCAGAAGTAACGTGAGTGTCGAGTGATTCTTGCGTTTCTTTACGTTAAATCGTGAACGGATGCAAACTGGCGAGTGTGATTAAAATATTCAGCTTTATTGCATTATTTCCATGTGGCAGCCCAGAGGATTTCAGCCCGGGAGCGTTTATTTCGATTCTACATCAGAAAACGTGAAATGAAGGGAATTCTCGTTTCCGCTTGAATCTTTACAACCAAATACTCTAGTTCCACGAAAAAAGGAAAAAGAAATCAATCTTTGGGCGAAACTTGCGAGTTTGCGTGGAATAGTCGTAGTAACGTGAATGTCGAGTGAATTTTGCGTCTCTTTACGTTAAATCGTGAACGGATGCAAACTGGCGAGTGTGATTGAAACACTCATCTTTATTACGTTATTCCCATGCGGCAGCCTCGAGGATTTCGGGCGGCAAGCGTTTATTTCGATTCTACATCAGTAAACATGAATTGATGGGAAACCTCGTTTCCGCTTGAATCTTTTCGACCAAATACTCTAGTTTCACGAGAAAAGGAAAAAGAAATCAATCCTTGGGCGAAACTTGCAAGTTTGCGCGTAATTGCCGAAGTAACGTGAATGTCGAGTAAAACTTGAATTTTACGTTAAAACGTGAATGGATGCAAACTGGCGAGTGTGATTGAAATATTCAGCTTTATTACGTTATTTCCATGCGGCAGCCCCGAGGATTTCAGCCGGCGAGCATTTATTTCGATTTTACATCAGAAAACGTGAAATGAAAGGAATTCTCGTTTCCGCTTGAATCTTTTCAAACAAATACTCTAGTTCCACGAGAAAGGGAAAAAAAATAAATCTTTGGGCGAAACTTGCGAGTTTGCGTTTAATAGGCAAAGTAACGTGAATGTCGAGTGAATCTTGCATTTCTTTACGTTAAATCGTGAACGGATGCAAACTGGCGAGTGTGATTGAAACATTTAGCTTTGTTTCGTTATTTCCATGTGGCAGCCGCGAGAATTTCAGCCGGTGAGCGTTTCTTTCGATTCTACATCAGAAAACGGGAACCAATGAAAATTCAAGTTTCGACTTGAATCTTTTCTACCAAATAAGATAGTTCCACTAGAAAAGGAAAAAGATATCAATCTTCGGGCGAAACGTGCGAGTTTGCGTGTAATAGGCAAAGTAACATGAATGTCGAGTGAATCTTGCGTTTTTTACGTTAAATCGTGAACGGATGCAAACTGGCGAGTATGATTGAAATATTCAGCTTTATTACGTTTTTTCCATGCGCCTGCCTCGAGGATTACAGCCGGCGAGCGTTTATTCCGATTCTACATCAGAAAACGTGAAATGAAGGGAATTCTCGTTTCCGCTTAAATCTTTACAACCAAATACTCTAGTTCCACGAAAAAAGGAAAATGAAATCAATCTTTGGGCGAAACTTGCGAGTTTGCGTGGAATAGTCGTAGTAACGTAAATGTCGAGTGAATTTTGCGTCTCTTTACGTTAAATCGTGAACGGATGCAAACTGGCGAGTGTGATTGAAACACTCATCTTTATTACGTTATTCCCATGCGGCAGCCTCGAGGATTTCGGGCGGCAAGCGTTTATTCCGATTCTACATAAGAAAACGTGAATTAATGGGAATTCTCGTTTCGACTTGAATCGTTTCCGCCAAATACGCTAGTTAAACGAGAAAAGGTAAAAGCAATCAAACTTCGAGCGAAACTTGCGAGTTTGCGTGTAATAGGGGAAGTAACGTGAATGTCGAGTGAATCTTGCGTTTTTTACGTTAAATCGTGAACGGATGCAAACTGGCGCGTGTGATTGGAATATTCAGGTTTATTACGTTATTTCCATGCGCCAGCCTCGAGGATTTCAGCCGGCGAGCGTTTATTACAATTTTACAGTAGAAAACGTGAACTAATGGGAATTCTCGTTTCCGCTTGAATCTTTTCAACCAAATACGCTAGTTCCATGAGAAAAGGAAAAAGAAATCAATCTTCTGGCGAAACGTGCGAGTTTGCGTGTAATAGGCAAAGTAACGTGAATGCCGAGTGAATCTTGCGTTTCTTTACCTAAAATCGTGAACGGATGCAAGCTGGCGAGTGTGATTGAAACACTCATCTTTATTACGTTATTCCCATGCGGCAGCTTCGAGGATTTCAGCCGACGAGCGCTTATTCCGATTCTACATCAGAAAACGTGAACTAATGAAAATTCTCGTTTCGGCTTGAATCATTTCGATCAAATACGCTAGTTCCACGAGAAAAGGTAAAAGCAATCTAACTTCGAGCGAAACTTGCGAGTTTGCGTGGAATAGTCGTAGTAACGTGAATGTCGATTGAAGTTTGCGTCTCTTTACGTTAAATGGTGAACGGATGCAAACTGGCGAGTGTGATTGAAACACTCATCTTTATTACGTTATTTCCATGCGGCAGCCCCGAGGATTTCAGCCGGCGAGCGTTTCTTTCGATTCTACATCAGAAAACGTGAAATGGAGGGAATTCTCGTTTCCGCTTGAATTTTTTCAACCAAATACGTTAGTTCCATGAGAAAAGGAAAAAGAAATCAATCTTCGGGCGAAACGTGCGAGTTTGCGTATAATAGGCAAAGTAACGTGAATGTCGAGTGAATTTTGCGTCTCTTTACGTTAAATCGTAAATGCAAACTGGCGAATGTGATTGAAATATTCAGCTTTATTTCGTTATCTCCATGCGGCACCCTCGAGAATTTCAGCCGGCGAACGTTTCTTTCGATTCTACATTAGAAAACGTGAAATGAAGGAAATTCTCGTTTCCGCTTGAATCTTTTCGACCAAATACTCTAGTTCCACGAGAAAAGGAAAATGAAATCGATCTTTGGGCGAAACTTGCGAGTTTGCGTGTAATAGTCGAAGTAACGTGAATGTCGAGTGAATTTTGCATTTCTTTACGTTAAATCGTGAACGGATATAAACTGGCGAGTGTGATTGAAATATTCAGCTTTATTACGTTATTTCCATGCGCCAGCCTCGAGGATTTCAGCCGGCGAGCGTTTATTTCGATTCTACATCAGAAAACGTGAAGTAATGGGAATTCTCGTTTCGGCTTGAATCGTTTCGGCCAAATACGCTAGTTAAACGAGAAAAGGTAAAAGCAATCACGCTTCGAGCAAAACTTGCGAGTTTGCGTGTAATACGGGAAGTAACGTGAAAGTCGAGTGAATCTTGCGTTTTTACGTTAAATCCTGAACGGATGCTAACTGGCGAGTGTGATTGAAATATTCATCTTTATTACGTTATTTCCATGCGGCAGCCTCGAGGATTTCAGCCGGCGAGTGTTTATTTCTATTCTACATCAGACAACGTGAAATGAAAGAATTCTCGTTTCCGCTTCAAACTTTTCAAACAAGTACTCTACTTCCACGAGAAAGGGAAAAAGAAATCAATCTTTGGGCGAAATTTGCGAGTTTGCGTGTAATAGTCGAAGTAACGTGAATGTCGATTTAATTTTGCGTCTCTTTACGTTAAATCGTGAACGGATTCAAACTGGCGAGTGCGATTGAAATATTCAGCTTTATTACGTTATTTCCATGCGGCAGCCCCGAGGATTTCAGCCGGCGAGCGTTTATTTCGATTCTACATCAGAAAACGTGAAGTAATGGGAATTCTCGTTTCGGCTTGAATCGTTTCGGCCAAATACGCTAGTTAAACGAGAAAAGGTAAAAGCAATCACGCTTCGAGCAAAACTTGCGAGTTTGCGTGTAATACGGGAAGTAACGTGAAAGTCGAGTGAATCTTGCGTTTTTACGTTAAATCCTGAACGGATGCTAACTGGCGAGTGTGATTGAAATATTCATCTTTATTACGTTATTTCCATGCGGCAGCCTCGAGGATTTCAGCCGGCGAGTGTTTATTTCTATTCTACATCAGACAACGTGAAATGAAAGAATTCTCGTTTCCGCTTCAAACTTTTCAAACAAGTACTCTACTTCCACGAGAAAGGGAAAAAGAAATCAATCTTTGGGCGAAATTTGCGAGTTTGCGTGTAATAGTCGAAGTAACGTGAATGTCGATTTAATTTTGCGTCTCTTTACGTTAAATCGTGAACGGATTCAAACTGGCGAGTGCGATTGAAATATTCAGCTTTATTACGTTATTTCCATGCGGCAGCCCCGAGGATTTCAGCCGGCGAGCGTTTCTTTCGATTCTACATCAGAAAACGTGAAATGGAGGGAATTCTCGTTTCCGCTTGAATTTTTTCAACCAAATACGTTAGTTCCATGAGAAAAGGAAAAAGAAATCAATCTTCGGGCGAAACGTGCGAGTTTGCGTATAATAGGCAAAGTAACGTGAATGTCGAGTGAATCTTGCGTTTCTTTACCTTAAATCGTGAACGGATGCAACCTGGCGAGTGTGATTGAAACACTTGTCACGTCTGACATATAACTACAGACTAGGAATGCGCCAAATCTTTTACCGAAGTCATCGTGTAGCAAATTAAACTCAACCAAGTAGTAGGGCCAATCAGCAGGCTCCACAAATCAGAGGGGACACCACGCCACCTACGCGCACTCGCCTTTGTGGCGGCTTCTCAACATTGCTTGTTGAGAGGAGCTCGACCCAGAGGGCGGGCGTGCCGCGCACCCAGCGCCCTCGCAACCGAAGGAGGTCCCTGCGATGACTTCCGGGGTCAGTTCTTCCGCCGCATTCAACCCGTTCGGGTCTCGAGCCCCGTACCTCTCGTGCTCTCTTAGTGTTAGCAACGTGCTCGCGCCGCGCTTTACTATTTCCGTCCCTCCTGAGCAGGGTCTAGCGTAAGTCCTATTTCTTGTTGTAAGTCCATTTCTAGAATTTAGATTCTTTTATATAAATTGTAATACGTAATAACGCACTGTGTATTAATATAATATTATTCCGAAATACATACAACCACGTGTTACTTGATAGTCGAGTATTTGCCAGCATCATTTGTAACCATCGAATTGTTTCAATATATTATTATCTATGAAAACCACGCGAGTATTAACATTCTTATTATTTCAATATTCCAATTTTTCTAAGACCACGTAGCTCTGTGCATAACGCAATCGTAGTGTCGAGTGTTGCATCATCCGCCACCGTGACCTGTGCCGGCAGGAATCCCATTGTTCCTCGGCCACCCAGGTAGTAAAGTGTCACCGATATTAGAGCCGTCTTGTGCTCGTCGTTCGTGCACCCACGCCTTGAATCCTTAATCACCCAGGCATAAAAGCACTGAACCGCCTGCAGTAATAGAGCCGTCCCGTGCTCACTGTTAGCATGTTCGAGTGTTGAAGGCTCAGGAACCGTGACTTACGATACCTTCGAAGTGTAGAATTAGAGCCGACCTGTGTTCTCTACCTTCTTTAAGGATCACCGTCACCGAATCTCCCTTTCACCCCTAAGTAACGGGACCCGTGAATCCTTCGAAGGGTAGAATCAGAGCCGCCCTGTGTCTCTATCTTTCTCAAGAATCACTGTCGCCGAATATCTCTTCCTTTTCCACGCAACACGACCTGACTGCGCACATGGGCAGATCACGTCGCGCCGGACGCAAGGTACAGCTTCGCAGACTTTACGCTAAACTCCACGCTCCTGTCAGTGCCCGCGACTGCGCTTTGATCGGGCTCGCGCGACCAACATATGCCACAAGGCAATCAGTGCCGTATCGCCTCGTA